>NC_061119.1:83151419-83239241 GCF_002878395.1 Capsicum annuum | reverse complement strand
TAGTGGTTATTCAACCATTGTTGCAATAGGAAGCGGTCTAACCAAAATTCTTTTGGGACTTTTAGGCCAATTACTTTGGGCCTCATTTCACCTTCCTCGTTTAATTTTTCATAGGTCTATTTTCAGGCTATTATCTATTAGGAATTACTTTTGGAGCATTTTCACACAATGACCATTGGATTTTTTCTAATATTGGCCTAGCTTAAAATTTCTAACTCCTAATCCGAGGAAAACCTTAACCCAAATTTTTGCTCTTTAGACTTAACCATAATAATATATGGAGTCCTTAAAAGAGATGTCAATCTACCCATCAGTCATCTAGGAAAAATCAAACAACAAAATTATCCAAGTAAGAATAAGATAGTAGTTACATCCTAAAACAAGTGAGGGTACTTGTCTCACATGCCTCTCTCGATTTCCAAAGTAGCCCCCTTAATCGAATGATTCTTCCACCGAACCTTCATAGAACAAATCGTAACTAGTGATATCCTTACCTCAATCTATCTTGGATATAATTAAAGCACCCTACAACTGGCCCAAAGTATCATCTATTCTTGGCAAAAGATACGTATTCATGATGATAACCTTGTTCAACAGCCCATAGCCAATACATATTCTCATGCTACCGTCATTTTTTTAATGAAAAACATTGGGGTGAGCTGCCATCCTTTTTCATCACGAACACCACTGAAGTAGCTGAACATATAGCACTAGGATGAATCCTTTATCATGTTACTCTTGTAACTAAGTCTTTTGTTCTCTCAACTCTGTCGGATCAATTCCAAGGGAGGAATAGAAATTGGGCGAGTGTTGGACTCTAAATTAATGTAAAAGTCAATATCTCAATCTAGAGGCATAACATGAAAATCTATTGTAACTAACTCCTAAAACTCTAACACCACAAGAATTGACTCAATAGAAAGGGACTCTACACAAACATCCTAAAGATGGGCCAGAAAAGATAGGCACCGCCTCTAAATTAGCGTCTTAGCCTGAATAAAAAATATAATGTTCATAGGTCTCTGCTTATACATACCTTTTCATTCTAACCTATCGATTCCAACCATTTCTAGAGTCATAGTCATAGAATTATAATTTAGGACAAGATGATACAAAAATAACCAGTCATACCTAGGATGATGTCAAAATCAATTTGTCCAAGTTTATCAAATCTATCCAAGCCTGGAAACTAATAAATAAGATAGAATAAGTACAATACATATGGGTCACTATCACATATTATCTAACTAGGGTAGACGCAAATACAATAGAGTCAAGCATATAAAAAACCATGGAAAATAATAAGGCAAATTTAATGGATACGTAGTATAAGTGGATCCCAGATCAAACAAAATAGTTGACATCCAGTCACAGATGAGAATAAAACTTATAATGATAGTTTCTGAAGCCTTAGCCTCAAAATTGCCTAGGAAGGCATTACAATGAGTTCTAGTACAAATTTGGGAAATCGAGCTAGTAGGCTGCACCAACTTTTCCTGCAATACCACCACTTCAATTTTGACAATGGCCTCATATATTATTACTTTTCCTATATTAGGAATGATCTTTACTATCACCTCTACTAGAAGGAACCACAACTCTAGTCTATTATTGCTACTAAAAACCAAGATTTATTTGAGGACACTCTCTCTTAATGTTACCATACCAACACAAGTATTTCATTCTTGATGTAGGAAAGGCCTTCTAGCAGATGAATATGAAGCCCCTTGGCTTCTCATATTTGCGGATTTTTGAGTGGCCCCTAATGGAACTAATGTAGTAGCTAGCAGAGCTACCTGAATAGGGTAATCTTGATAGGCCTAATAACTATAACCCCTAGCGTATGAACCACTAAAGTTACCTATATTTTTGGGATTTCTTTACCATAACATTTGCTTGAACAACCTTTATGATTCCTTCAACCTTCTTGACTTAATAAACAACATCATTAAAGGTCTCCCAGTAGAATTCAAATGCATAAATATGACCTATAAGTCAGTGTTCAAACTTTTTTACAAATAACTAAATACACTCCTCTCCCTCCTAATAAATTGAGTAGCATAATGGGACGGAGTCATGAAACATAGCCTCGTAGTATGTAACAACCATATTTCCATGGTCAAGGACCATAAACTCATATTTTATAAAATTATGAAGACTATAGGGTGCATATTTCTCCAAAAACATGATATAAAATAGAGCCCATCTTAATGGAGGTAAAGTTGGTGACCGACCCTCCACAAAAGTTCTCTACCACTGCTTTGCATCACCTTGCAGTTAGAAGGTTAGAATCTCAACACCATGCTACTCGAGAATATCTATTGTATGTATACTTTCGTTATAATCGACTATTAACCCGAAAATATACTTATCTCAAAGCCAATAAATGTAGGATGTTTCATCTTCAAAATTTTAATCTGCATCTTATCCTCAATCCCAGGCATGATAGTTCCTAACACAATGAGGGAAAATCTCAGTCATTAAGGCCTCATCCATCCTAGGAGACAAAGTGGTAGTAGGCTAAGCACTTGGAATTTAAATAATAGGGATATTAGGACTGGCTCCAATGCCTGCCAAACTGCTCAAAAAGCAAGAAGTTACTGGATCACCTCAGCAGATATTGGAGGAGGAGTTTGATCTCAAGTTAGTGTTGCCTCCTTCTGCTGCATCACATCCTTATTTATAATCTTCTCATACTCATCGTGTAGTGGGGAAGGTATCTTAGATCTATGATAGGTCAGGTTAGATACCGCTCGAGCTCAACCCCTGATGGGTGTTGCTTTATATCACCTATTTCCATTATTATTCTGCAATCTCGAGCACCCAATTTCTCAACTCTAACTATTGTTTTGGGAGCTCCTGTTCAGGATCTTTTGGTTGTAACATTGACCATCCATAGACAAAAGAATTACGAGAGTTAGATAACAATTTAGATCACTTGATACCAATAGGAATCTAGTTATGGCATGAAAGAAGCAAGAAACTGATAATTCCTAAAGTCCTATAGCCTCTCGAAGAAAAGTGCAAATGTGTCTGTATTAATCAGCAGGACACTATTGGAGCCATTTAGGTACAATGAAATCAATGAACCTAGGGCTCAAATATCAACTTTGAGAAAACCCAAAACCATCGTAAGTGACACCTACACTATCCCTATGATGTGAGAACCAACTAACTCGAACTACTTAAACCCAATACATACCAAAATTTAAGAGAAACTAATTACTTCATTAAATAATCCAATAGCTCAAAATATTCTAACAATAATAGAAAAAGTAGAAACATACCAATGTATAAAACAACCCCAAGTATTTAAAGTCATTGTACCAAAATACTACAAATGTCAACAAATGGGTTCAACCTAAAAATAAATGATAATATCCATGTATGAAACAAATCGATAAGAATTAAATGGAGGACTCATGAATGCCCAACAGTTGTAGCTTACCCTTGACTAGAAATATAGTATACTCGTGTGACAATGCAAAAGTCAAGGGTCATGATGGCACATGTCGCAGCAATCCTTAACAAGTAAGCCTATCACCCAAAATTATTTTGAAATAAGGAATCTCTACCAAAACCCAAGGAAAAACTCCTAGAAAGGAGTCAAACCACAAATAAATAGTAAACGCAAGGATACATAGTCAAGATACCATACACTACCCCAAATCCTGGTATAACAATGTAAGAGCTACTAAATAAATGTCGAATGCCAAAGATACAATAATAGTCCAAAAGGATTGAATCTATCTCAAAATACTAAATACGACATGAAATAGATAGGATGAGGTAGTAGGCCCACTCCTAAAGCATAGGATGTTCGTTACCTTAAATATACTTTGAATGCTGCCTAAATTAGCAATGTGTGTGGCACACTCGCACATGGATCTACACCGAAAGGGTGAAGTATCAATGAGTATGACCCACTTATAATTAGTAGGTATCATAGGCCGAACTGAGTAAAGCATAAAATAACTTGGACTCACCAATCAACACCCAATATCGAAGGAAGCAAAGATTACTATCCTGGAACTGACGATCACAAATCTACTCAAATAATGAATACCTCAACTCAACAATATAAAGAATCCTCCTAGTGTTTGAAATATCAAGGCAAATCATTAAGTTAGCTAAAGACCAAATAACCCGTGCCAACGGCCTCTAAGAAGTCGAAATGCAAGCCAAGCTACCCATACTCACTTTCTTCAAACACAAGGCATCTATTACAATATGTACATTGCCCGGATAATACAAAATAGAAATGTGATAATCCTAAATCAAGTCTATTAATCTATGACATCTACCATTAAGCTCCCTCTAGGTCATAAGATGCTGAAAACTACGACGATTGGTGAAAATCTCATAATGCACACTGTAAAGATAATTCCTCCAAATATTAAACATGAAAACTACCACCATCAACTCTAAAACATAAGTGGGGTAGGTGCGGTCGTGTACCTTAAGTTGTCTAGAAGCATATGCAATAACACAACCCTGTTGCATCAATACACAACCTAGAACAACACCAGAAGCATCACAACACATGTCGAATCCCTCACCCTAAATAGGTAGAGCTAACACAAAAGCTGAATTGAGAAAATCCTTGAGCCTTTAAAAGCTTGACTTACACTCCTCAGACTATTGGAAAGCAACCTCCTTTCAAGTTAATTTGGTCATAGGGGATAAAATAGTAGCAAAATACTCGATGAATCATCTATAATAACCGGTCGAACTAATGAAGCTATTAACCTCACCTGCAGATGTATGTCTATCCCAATTACAAATCACCTCAATCTTAGCTAGCTCTACCGTAATACTATCCTTAGACACCACATGTAAAAGGAATGTCAGTGACTCAAGCAAAACCCACACTTACAGAACATTACAAAAAATACTTTATCTCTCAAAGTCTTAACCATAATCCTTAAATATTGCACATACTCTTCTCGACACCTTGAATACAAAAGAATGTCGTCGATGAACTTAAAGACAAACAAATCAAAATAAGGGCTGAATACTCTATTTATCAAATCCATGAAAGCATCTAGGTCATTAGTCAACCCAAATAACATCATCAACAAATCATAGTGACTGCAACGTATCTTAAAGACTGTCTTCAGGTATTCTCAGCCTGAGTCCTTAACTGATGGTAACTAGATCTCAAATCAATCTTAGAAAACACTTTGTACCCAGATGTTGGTCAAGGAAATCCTCTATGCAAGGCATCAGATAATGGTTCTTCAACGTCACCTTATTAAGTTTTTAATAATCAATCATATGCATAGAACCATTTTTATTCTTCACAAACGACATAGGATCACCCCAATGGGACACACTCGTCCTAATAAAACCCTTACAAAGAAGATCCTAACGCTGATAATTCAGCTCCTTAATCTCGGTAAGAGCCGTATGGTAAGGTAACATAGAAAAAGGTGGGTGCCAAGCTCTAGATCAATAGAAAACTCAATCTCACCGACAGGGGGAATACAAGGCAGGTCGGTAGGTAACACATCATAAAACTCACAAACAACAAGAATAGAGTCATGCTATGAATTTAGTACACTAGTGACAGGCCTAGAAATCAGGCCATGTCGTATGGGCAGAGATAGCCCCGATAACCCATCACAATCATTACATCAATAACAAGGGTATAATGAATTCAAACCACATAAAGAAATTGGAAAAAGCATACTACAAGCCCTAACTTAAACATTTCTAAACACTTCATAAGATATCAACACACTAGCCAATAGACCTAAGTCTATAGTCATCCATAATAGCTCTATACAAACCAAGGTTTAGCAATGTATATGTCGAGATAAGCCCCCGACAATAACCAAACTAGTCAAATTAAGACTAAGTCTAAAGATAGGGAAAAAAGAATGAACGTCTTCAAAAATAAGGAAAATCACCACTCCGTAGTCAATGCACGAACCGCTACGATCACCTAATCACTGTGCAGAAAGAGACGATAATGATCTGGCCCATTTATCACGTAGGGATATAACATTCAGAGATGGTTAAAGATTGGAATACTAGCATGCAACTCAAGGAAAAGGATAAAATATATCATTATTTAACAACAGGCAATATATATCATATTCAATAACATTCATAATCTTACAGATACATATATATATATATATATATATATATCATGATAATCAAGGGGACAAGATTTACCAATATTTTGGAAGAACTCATTCATCATACATGCAATGGTGGACTCCAACCTTCCATACTTATAGATTCAAGAATTTCTCATTAGACATAGTACTTTAACAATATTAACATATCATCAAGAAAGGGACTATAACCACATACAGATCCATTTAAGTTATGGACTCTAACTACTCACACATATTTATATAAGTGAGGGACTTTAACCACTCACACATATTCATTCAAGCAAGGGACTCTAACCACATGCTTAAATATTGGCAAGGAACTCTAACCTCATGCCATAATAGATAGAGGACTCTAACCCTAAGCTAATTAATTTGGCGAGGCACTTCGAGCTCGTGGATCTCATTATTCAAGGGACTTTAACTACAAGAGATTTCATTAAGTAAGGGACTTTAACATCAAGACATCACAACTATCATTAGTTGAACTTTGGACTCTAACCCTTTGTCCATGTATCCACATACATTTTATTCCTCACTTAAGGACTTTAACGCATTTAGCAAATTCAACATCATACATGACCACAAGGTCCTCATGGGAGCCTTTATTGCTCAACCATTTCAATAGGCCAATGGCTTAATTTCAACTCATCACACAATTCAACTATAGTCCTCAAGACCTTTACAAGTCATTCACATTTCATTAGTAATTCTATACCACAATTTAGTTTAACAAGCAATTCAAGTTCATTTTCATGTTAGGGACTTTAACCCCCTTCTCATTCATCAAGACATCATGGTCCTCAATTACACAATACATGGCTCGTTTTCTCTACCCAATTTCATTTATCAAACGTTCATACATATTGACCATTTCCCTAGTTCAAAACATCATCATTATGTAACTAGACATCTCACTTAGATATTTTTATAAACACCTTGTGTAAATGCCCTTACCAAGACTAATTTAATGGTAGAAACTATCAAGAATAGGGTTACTCAAGACCCACATATTAGACCACATAAAAGAATTCACATATGAAAACTACCATCAATAGCATGTATAAACATACATCTAAACAAGAATCATCATTATTCATCATTAGTCAAAAAAACCCTTTTTGTTTGATTTCAAAACTACCATGTACACTTTCTAATCCAAGTGTGAAATACATTGGTCTAGAGTTATTTTGAAAGGGGGAAGAGGTACATTCCATAAAAAGGTAAATCACCAGGAATATTGTCTTTCCTTTGCCTTTTGAAGACAACTCTTGTAACCCTAGCCTCCAATTCTTCAAAGATATGCTTGAGAGAGTGTTTTGGGTGTTTGATCCATCAAAATAGATATTTAAGAACCTACACATACATATATAGTAAGAGGGATTAATGTTTTAGACATGGGAAATAACCACAAGGACCTAAGCTATAAGCTGAAAAATGAACCCATCCAGTGCTATAACTCACCATACGACTCGCTTAGGTAGTCGTGCCCTAAGGTATGAGTGGTAGCCTGACTCATACCCTAGGTTTATCATAGGTCACAAACACTATTAAAGGTACAACTATTGTCACCCCTAACTAATATAAAACAACCATGCCCAAAGGGTATGACTCACCCCTAACTGATACACAATAACCGTGCCCAAAATAGGCCACTTCCAAACTCATGACTCCCATAAGGGGAGGGCCACTCTTACCTAGGATAGTGAGTGACCCTCACCACACTACCTAGGATATAAGAGAGGAGGCGGAGAAGGATACGACTCGTATCTAAGAGGTACGACTTAAGCTCTTATTCGTACCCACCCCAGTGACACCAAAATTTTGAGTTTTTCAATGGTTGTAAGTCTAGGTATTTCAATTCTCCCCCATTTTGATAATTCATCCTCGAATAAGGAGGTTAACACTAATCCAAAAAATTATGCATATCTAAACGTCCTTCAAAGAAGTTAGAATATGCACAGATCAAGGATATAACACACCTAATGCTCATTATCAAACAACTATTCGTATCATATTCCTTGGGACTTAAACCAATAATTTAAAAAGACACTTCATCTCAAAGCTTAGGGACTTAAACCCCTTACTTATCAATAAATACACATTTCACAACTTAGGGACTTCAACCCATAAACTTATAAAGGATAATTACTAAATTAAAGGATTAGGGAATCAAACCAATCATCAACCAAAGACATGAATCAACTTAAGATAGTATGGTCTTAAACTCATCACAACAAAACAGACATAATTTGAAACATAAGGGACTTGAACCCATGGTCTAACAAGATATAGATCAACTCAACTCATTAGGGACTTTAACCTATTGTCTATCAAAGACCAAAAATTAAAGCAAGGAAATCAACACATACTTCCATCCCAAGTATTCAAAATAGAAAAAAGATGTGGGTACTTGGACTTCATGTCCTCTTCCATTTCACAAGTAACTTTTTCAAAAATTTTGTTCCTCATAGAACCTTCATCGAAGCCACCTCTTTAATTTACAACTGGCAAACTTGCTGATCCTAGATCCTCACCAGGATCTCCTCATAGGAAAAAGAGTCTGAAATATCAACATCCCTTAAGCGAACAACCAATGAAAGGTCACCTATACATTTCCGCAACATAGAGACATGGAAGATCGGCTGAATTGAGTACATAACAGAAGGCAACTCCAACTCATAGGCAACATTGACAACCCTCTTCATAATCAAGTAGGGATCGACATACCAGGGACTAAGCTTCACCTTTTTACCAAATTGCATCACTCCCTTCATGGAAGATTCTTTTTAGAATACCAAATTGCCAACACTAAACTCTAAGTCCCTATGACTTACATACACATAGGGCTTTTGGCGACTTTGAGTGGTCTTCAATCAATCACAAATCACTTTCAACTTCTCTAAGGCTTGGTGAACTAATATCGGTCCAAGCAACCTACCCTTTCCAATCTCGTACAACCCAATATAAGGTCTACGTCTCTTGCCATACAATGCCTCAAAAGGCGCCATGCCAATACTAGAGTGGTAACTATGATTATAGACGAACTCAATCAAAGGAAAGTGGTCATACCGACTACCACCGTAATCAATGACACAAGCACGCAACATATCCTCTAATGTTATGATGGTCCTTTCTTCTTATCCATCCATTTGCTATGGAACACGGTACTAAGGCACACACTAGTACTCAAACCTTTTTGGAATGACTTCCAAAAGTGGGATGAAAAATGGAGGACCATCATCCGAAATGATAGAAATCAGAGAATCGTTCATCTTCATGATCTCCACAAAATGCAACTTAGCATAATCTTCCACCGAGATATTAGTCCTTATGGGAAAAAAGTGAGCGAACTTGGTCATTCTATCAACAATGAACAAAATGGAATCACATTTTTTTTCAGGATCTAGGAAGATCGATAATGAAATCCATATCAATTGACTCCCACTTCCATTTGGGTAATGGGATCTCTTAATATAAGCCGTCGAGCCTCATGTGCTCAACTTTTACTGATAGACAAACCATACACTTGGCCACATAACTAGACATATCACGCTTCATATTACCTTACAAATAGAACTCTCTTAGAGCATGATACATCATGATGGAATTGGGATTATAGCATACCGAGATCCATGAGCCTTAGCCATGACCCTATTCCTAAATCCATTGACGTCGAGAACATATAGCTTACCTTGGTATCTCAAGATACCATCACCATTAATTAAAAAGTCCTCAACTTTGTGTTGACACAGATTACTCTTAACTTAATCAAGTCAGGGTCCAATGCTTGCTTCTCCTTTATCTCAACAACAAAGGAGGACTGAGGTACTGGAAGAATAAATACACCACTCTCTTCAGAGTCCACAAGTCAAACTACAAGATTATCCAAAGAGTTAATGTCTTTCACTAATTCCCACATATCCTTATTTACATAGGACAAACATCCCATGGACAATCTACTAAGAGCATCGGTGACTACATTTGCCTTATCGATATGGTAATGAAGACTCATATCATAGTCTTTCAACAACTAGAGCCACCCTTTTTGCTGGAAATTTAACTCCTTTTGGGTAAACATATTTTTGAGGCTCTTATGATCGAAAAAGATCAACATGAACCCCATATTGATAATGTCTCCAAATCATTAACTCAAAGACCATGGCCAACAACTCTAAGTCATGAGTAGGGTATTTCTTCTCATGAACTTTCAATTGCCTAGAAGTATAGGGCACCACCCTATAATATTGTATCAACATGCAACCAATACCGACACGAAAAGAATCATAATAAACTATAAAACCATTACTACTCTCGGGCAATGTTAAGATCGGAGCTGAAGTTAACTTGTCTTTCAACTTCTGAAAACTACCCTCACACACATCAGAACACAAGAACTTGACCATCTTTTGGGTTAATTTAGTCAATGGGGAAGCTATATTAAAAAAACTCTGTACAAATCATCTATAGTAACCATAAACAACCAAGAATCTCTGAATATCAGTTTGAGTCGTAGGTCTAGGCCACTTCTTAACCGCTGCAACCTTTTGTATATTTACCATGATCCCTTAACTAGAGATCACATGAATAAGAAAAGCTATGACTTTCAACCAATACTCACATTTAGAGAAATTAGCATACAAATGATGATCGTTCAAAGTATGCAACATGGCACAAAGGTTATCTACATGATCCACTTCACTCTTAGTATACACTAATATATCATTAATGAAGACAATGACAAACATGTCCAAGAATAGACGAAAGGCCCTATTCATCAAATCCATGAATGCTGCTGGGAATTGGTTAACCCAAAAGATATGACAAGAAACTCATAGTGACCATATTGTGTTCTAAAGTCAGTCTTAGGGATGTCTGCATCCCTAATATTAAGATGATGATAACTCGATCTAAGATACATCTTAAAGAAACACTTTACACCCTAAATTTGATTAAATAAATCATCAATCCTTGAAGAGGATATTAATTCCTTACGATCACTTTGTACAACTAACGATAATTAATGCACATATGAAGGGAATCACCCTTATTGCACACGAATAACATGGGAGCACCTCATGGAGACACACTAGAGCGGATACAACCTTAATATAAAAGGTCTTTCAATTGCACCTTAAGGTCTTTTAGCTCCGCTGGAGCCATTGTACAAGGAGGGATAAAAATTAAACTATTTTCCAAAAAAGATCAATCCCAAAATCAATTTCCCTATTGGGAGGAACATTGGGAATATCATAAAAAAAACCTTAGGAAACTCATTAACGATGGGAATGAATTCTAGAGAATGCTCCACTGAGTTAGAATCCTTATCTCAGAACAAATGATATAAACAACCCTTTAAAATCAACTTTTGTGCCTTTAGATAAGAAATGAACCTTCCCCTAGGAACTAGGGAACGACCTTCCCACACATTGACCGGCTCATTAGGAAAATTGAACATAACCTTAAGGATCTGACAATATACGGTTGCATAGTAAGAGTGAAACCAATCAATCCCCAGAATAATGTCAAAATCAAACATGTCCAACTCTATTAAGTCTACCAGAGTATCCCTACCACTAACCGATATCATACACCCATTATAGACCCTTCTAATAACCACATGGTCTCCAACTGAGGTAGAAATAGAAAAAGGAACCAGCAGACTCTCAGGGACATAATTAAGATACAGAATCACATCTAGGGTCACATAAGAAAGAGTAGACCCTAGATCACGAGAGAAAAGACTCAACATACCTATGACAACATCGGGAGACACCTCAAAATCCTGGTGAGTAGCAAGTGCATACAAGTGGTTCCAGCCAGCACTAGTGCAAAAATAGAAGTGGAGGGAAACATAACACCCTTTGGTGCAGGAGTAGATTGAGTAGAAATAGGGGCCCTATTGGCTAAAGAAGCTTATAGGGAGGGGCACTCATATTTCTTGTACCCAACCTAACCACAATAGAAATATTTTTTTCTACCATTCTCATATAGACCACGATGACTATGACAACAAAATCTATATATAGGGTGTGGTGGAGCCGACTGGGCACCACTAGCCTATAATTGGGCACTCTTTTCCTAGGACCCATAACTAAACTGAGTCTAACAATCACCCTAAATCTTTAGGTAAGGAAAGAAAACACTAGCTGAGAAGAAAGAACTCAAAATCCCCCTCTTTTTCCTTGGACATTTGCCACTATCACCACCACTATGCTCCGAAGGCCTAAATATTTTTCTTTCTCTCCTCTTAGCTCAAATTGTTTCTTTTTCTCTTCTTCCACCTATTGATAATACATAATCAACCTAGAAATATCCATGTTCTCAATTAAAAAGGCTGTCTTGTTCTTACGAACAAACTCACGAGACAATCCCAAGACAAACTTTTGCATTCTAGACCTCATGCTACAAAACATCTCAGGAGCATACATTGACAATTGATAGAATTTCAAGGCATACTCTTGAACAGTCATACTCCTTTTCTTTAAGTTCACAAACTCTTTCGCCTTAGCCTCCCATAAATTTTAAGGAAAGAAGCAGTCTAAGAAAGCCTTAGACAAGTCCTCCCATATGGCGGGACTAGAATCAACATATCTGGTCAACTCCCACCCCCCGTACCATTGGTACACTACATATTTCAATTGGTAGGATGACAACTCAATGTCCTCTATCTCTGAAGCATAATGATTCAAAAAATCATCTCTATTCTATCAATAACGCCTTGAGGAACCTCCTCAACCTTCATACCGGAGAACATAGAAGGGCTCAACATCATAAATTGGCCAACTCATATGGCATCAAAAGAAATGGTAGATGGAGCACCACACTGTGCTTAACAACAACAACAAACCCAGTGTATTCCCACTTAGTGGGGTCTGGGGGGGGTAAGATGTACGCAGTCCATACCTCTACCTCTGATGAAGTAGAAAGGCTGTTTCCGAAAGACCCCCGGCTCAAGTCACGAGATATCACACAAACACATAGTACAGCATAGAAGCACATGACGTAACATAGATACGACACCCATAAGGAATATAAAACAGAGTAAAGCAGGAATGCAGGAATATAAAGCAGAGGAAAGCACACATATTCGTAATAAACATGGAACACGGGACACGGACATTGAATATGGAATCATAACAGGAATACACCCCCACCAATTAATTCCCTACACTAGCGACCCCACACTGTGCTTAAGAGGATACTAATTGAGTCAAGAATGCTTATAGAATGAAAAAACATAGCATTAGTAGCATCCCTCTAAGGTGATGTAATAAGAGGGTCACTCTCATAGTCGAGGTTGGTGGGGAAAAAAAGATCCCCACGAAGATGGTTAGATGTCATAGCCCTAGCCCAGGTCAGAACTCCAGAAGTTGGATAAGCATCGTCCATAGGACCCTAATAAGGGTTTTCCTGAGTCTCAGATCTCCTTAGAGGCATGATCTGAAAGATAGCAAACAAAAATATGAGGAATCTAATACCTTAGACTCTCTAGCCTAAGATAGAAACACAAGAAAGGGAAATATTTCCTAAAATGTCTCATAGCTCCTCTTTTATAAATATGGCGCCCTTCACTCCAACAAAATAGACTCTACTCGATACTGTATTATGAACATCCAACTGACTATGAACCTAGGCTTTGATACAAACTTGACACTCTCTAAAATCAGGCTATGTCATATGGAAACCTTACACTCACATTATCCGGAGGTCACCCTGATAACCCATCATAATGTTTACATTAATCACAAGGTTCAGGTGAATTCTTACCACATAAAGAGATAGCGGAAAACATACAACAAGTCATAACTAAAACATGTCTAAACACTTCATTAGATATCAACACACTAACTAATATACACAAGTCCATAGTCATCAACAAATCGATATATCAATAGATTTTAAAAATGTATATGTTGGGATAAGCCTCCAACAAAAGCCAAACTAGTCAAAAATTGACTAAGTCTAAAGATAAGGGACAAAGAATGAATGTCTTCCAAAATAAGGAAGATCACCACTCTTTACTCAATGCACGAACTGCTTTAATCACCTAATCACTGTGTAGGAAGAGAAGATGATACTTTGTCCCCTATATCGCATATGGATATAGCATCTAGTGACGGTTAGCGATTGGAATGATAACAAGTAAATAAACGATAAGGATAAAATAGCATAATAATTTAACAACAAGCAATATATATCATATGCAATCACATTAATAACCCTACCCATACATATAGAAATATCACATGGTAATCAAAGGGTTAAGATTTACCAACACTTTGGAAGCACTCATTCATCATACATACAATGGAGGACTCCAACCTTCTACACTTATAGATTCAAGTATTTATCATTAGACATAGGACTTTAACCATATTCTGGTATCATCAAGAAGGGGAATTGATCCACATACACATCCATTTAAGTAAGGGACTCTAACCAATCACACACATTAATATAAGTTATGGACTCTAACCACTCACATACATTCATTCAAGTAAAGGACTCTAACCATATGCTCAAACATTGGGCAAGGGACTCTAACCTCATGCCATATTAGATGGAGGGGCTCTAACCCCAGCCAACTTATTTATCGAGACACTTTAACCTCATGAGATCTTATTATGTAAGCGAGTTTATGACAAGCAATTTTACTAAGCAAGGGACTTTAAACTTAAGACATCACAACTATCATTAGTCGATATTGGGACTCTAACCCTTTCTCCATGCATCCTTATACATTCAATTCCACACATAAGGACTTTAAACCATTTATCCAATTCAACATCATTCTTGACCATCTAGTCCTCATGGGAGCCTCGATTGCTCAACCATTTTAATAGGCCAATACCTTAATTCTACTTTTCACATAATTTAACTATCATCCTCAAGACCTGTATAAGCCATTCACACATCATTAGTAATTCTATACTATAATTTAGTTCAATATGTAATCCAAGTTTATTTTCATGTTAGGGAATTTGACCCTCTTCTCATTCATCAAGCCATCAAGGTCCCAATTACACAATACATGGCTCATTTTATCTTCATAGTATCATTTATCAAACATTCAAACATATTGGGCCATTGACCTAGTTCAAAACATCATCATTATGTAACTAGATATCTCACTTATACATTCCCACAAACACCTTGTGTACATGCTATTACCAAGACCAATTTCATGGTAGAAAACATCTAGACTAGGGCTAATCAAGACCAACATGTTAGACCACATACAAAAAGTATTCACGTGTGAAAACTACCATAAAAAACATGTATAAACATAAGTCTAAGCAAGAATCATCATTATTCATTAGTAGGTAACAAAAACCCTTTTCATATGATTTCAAAACCACTATGTACACTTACTAATCAAAGTGAGAAATACATCAGTTTATAGGTATTTAGAAAGGGAGAAGAGGTCCATGGCTTAAAAAAGGGGAATCACCAAGAGTATCGACTCCCCTTTACCTCTTGAAGACCACTCTCGAAACCATAACCTCCAATTCTTCAAAGATGATCTTGAGAGAGTCTTTTAGGTGTTTGATCCATCAAAATAAATGGTTAGGAGGCTACACATACTTATATAGTGAGAGGCTTTAGGGTTTTAGACATGGGAAATGACCACAAGGCCCTTAGTTAAAAGCTGAAAATTAAACCCATCCAGGGGTATGACTCACTTAAGTAGCCATACCATGGAGCACGAGTGGTACCCTGACTCATACCCTAGGTTACCCCTAGGCCAGACACACCATTAAGGGTATGACCATGCATCTTTGAGTCATATCCAAAGGGTACAAATCACCCCTAACTCATACACAATGACCGTACGCAAAAAAGTTTACTTCAAAAATTATGACTCCCCTATATGATTCACCTAGGTATTACTCGTACCCCGAGGTACGTGTGAAGGGAGGGTAACTCATACCTAGGAATGTAAGTGACCCTGACCACACTGCCTGGGATGTGAGAGGGGAGGACAAGGATACAACTCGTATTCATAGGTACCACTCAAGCTCCTAGTTGTACCCATCCTTGTGACACCAAAAGATGAAGTCTTTCAATGATTTTATGTCTAGGTGCTTTAACTAGTATAACAAATATAGGATGGATAAGACTTACAAATACTAAAAATAATCTTCCTCTAATAATCATAAAAAATAATCCTTTTTGGCATGCGACTAACCACTCCCTACCACATAACTATGGGTATATCGGTCATGGTTAAGGTAACAGTCTTGGCAAAATAATCGGTGATCGAATAATAGTGGTATAAATAGTTCATGCACAATATCAAATCATAATCCACTATCCCCAGAATAATATGATCAACACAAGTATCAATATGATTAATAATCACAACACATAATTTAAAAACTTGATCGACGACTAAAGATCATCCTCAGGAGAAGATATGCGCAATGACACATATAATGAATCACAAGAAAAATCCAATCATGGTGCATAATAATAAAAAATATAAGATTAAGTGGATCTTAGATCAAATAAACTAAGTTCTAATTGGCGGTACACAAAAATCGAACCTATAAATATAGAATCTGATGTCTCATCCTCTGGTCTAATAGGTACTACATAAAAATAACCATGCCCTCTACCTGGCTAAGCACCTGACTGATCTCCTGTCTTACCTTTCCGAGAACCTCCTCAAGTACCCTAAAAATCACCTATGCAACTATGAGAACAATCTCTAGCTGCGGGATAAACTACTCTAATCGGGGATACTCTTAGTTAAAGTAATAATTGCCCTAAGACAAGGGAAATCTCATGAATAATAACCCGAGAGTCCACAAGTAAAACAGGAAACATAGGCTAAAACAGAACCAACAGATCTGGCTGACCTGGGGTAACCACAATGACTTGAACAACTAGCAGATGAACCGCACGAAGACTAACCACTGCCCTAAGCTACGCAATCACTAGCACAAGATTGACCTTCATCAGTAATCTAAAGTATTACCTAAATAGGTCAAATTGGATAACTTTTAGACTTATAGGGTAGACGTAAATAATACCTACTCTAAGAACTACTATGTGTAGGTCGAGAACAACGATGACTCCCAATAAATCTGCCCTGAATCTTAGGCCACTTATTATGGCTCTCATGCCTATTACGATGTATTTCCTTTATCACCCTAGCATGATTCGACACCTCAATAAAATACCTACCCATAAAAACTAAATTCTAAGTAGACATACGAATGGGAAGTCTCAACCCGTTAACCAATCAATGAACTCTTTCATACCTAGTATCAAGAATAAAAGTTGCATGCCAAGTCACTTATTAAAATGAGCCTCATAGTCTATAAATATAATGGAGCCCTACTTTAATAAAGAGAATTGATCCCTCAAATGACCCTTAAGGCTGTAAGGCATGTACTTCTCTAAGAACATCTCAAAGAAATTAGTCCATGACCAGGAAGAAAATACAACTAGCCTAGAATCCATATAAACTTTCCACTAATGTCAAGCATCCTAATTCAACTTAAATGTGGTGTAATCAACCCCATGAGTCTCATTAAGGCCATAATTCTAGAGCCAATCCTTACAAGAAATAAGAAAATCATATTCTTCCTTGCACGAAGAACCCTAAAATCTATGTGGAACCAATCTCTAGAATCTACCCAACATCTTCTTCACCTTAGATGACATAGCAAGTTGGGCAACCATTAGCTGAGAAACTACCAACTGACTAACCATCGGTGTAATAGGAACCTCAACTCTTTGAGCCATAGCTACAGGTTTTACCCTTGGATCAGTACAACTCTAATATGAAAATTGTGCACCATCAGATAGTGCACCACAAACTAAACCCTAAAGATGAACCAATGCATCTATGAGCACTAAAAAAGAATTAAAACTTGGTGGAGCCTGGGTTGGTCCCTGCCCCCATCGCTTGCTGAGGTAGAATAAGTTCTGTCTTAGGAGCGGGAATAGAAAATAGAAAGTCAACCTATCCTAGCCCCTAGAACAGGACATATCACATGGTTTTCCATGACTTATTGTTCTTCTACGAATAGGAGATAGATTTTTAGGCTCAGTCTTGGGACCTTTGTATTATGTAGTAGTTGTACATGTCTCAGCCATTTCTGAAAGAGTAACGTTAAGGTAATACTTCTACAAACCAGCTCAAACTATTAGCATGATATGAGTGAAAGAAAAAAACTCCTAAGAATATCCTATAGTGTCACATGATCGGAAACAAATGTCAATATTTCTATTCATAAGATTCTTCTAGACACTTATTCTTGTATCAACAGTATTGGTAAAACCTCTCTCTTATAGCAATTTATCATGACCTAATTTATTAGTCATTATGGAACCAACTAAATCCCACAAGTAGATAAGCCAAAACTAGAACTCAGAGCTAATGCAATAGGTTAATATGGTAGGAAATGCCCATGATAGGCTAAATTTAAGAATGCAACACAATAAGAAGTAAGGTATTCTAGGTAAGTAAAACAATCAATACAAGATACCAATCCCATGATTTGGTAATGTCATTACAAGAGTATCTAATAGTATCTATACAACTCAAGGTCTAGAATAGTCATTACATTTGTCTCATACAAATGATAAAAAAATAAAGATAGAGAGAAATGGGTGAATAGAACTCCAAAAGCTAACCATATATCTGGAATTTAGTCACTCTATGAACAATGATTAACGACGATAGCTAGTATCAAATCTGCACCAAAAAGAGCAAAAGTATAGTATGAGTAACACAACAATGGGTACTCAGTAGGCATCATCGGCTGACTGAGCTAAATCATGATATAAGTATGATAAAATGCAAGATAACATAACTGAGTCAAGATACAAAAATGAACCTGAATCATCTCCACCATCATTGTATATAATAAGTAATTAAACCAAAATATAATTAACTTAAGTCAACAACACATGCTGATATCTCCATATAGAATAATAAACAATTCAGAATAATAATGTATCATAAAACATTATCACAAGAAACCACAAACTACAAAATTGGCTCCCATATGCCAATTGGTGCAGAACAATAAAGAACTCATCATAGCCTCCCATATGACTGGAGAGTACACTTAAGAGAAGAATAAAGCAATCAACCAATATCATAACTAACTTTCATCTTCATTTAAGCATCATTCCATAGTTATCATCAATTGGTCATTACCAATATTTCATAATTCCCAATATTAGAAAATGTACTCACATTCAAAATATTATCATCATTTAACAATCATTGCATTAATATAAACTAGTCACCATTTATTATTTATCCATTTCTTATTAACTAAACCATTTCACTACTAGTCATCATATAACCTCTAATCATCATTCAACAATTATTTACCACATAGACACTTATCATTATTCATTAGGTAATCATCATTTCTCATCTAACATCATTTATTTTATAATCCATAATTACCAACTAATCCTCAATTGTCAACTAGCCATTATAAGTAACTTAAACAATATTCACCGCTAATCATCAATATTCATTAACCCTCAATTACAACTAATCATCAACTATACCTCTTTATAAATATTTAACATTTACAAGTTATTACTGGTATCACTAATAGTAACAACATACACAAATTTCATAACTGTATATATAGGCATATAATTGACATACAAGGACTAGTTGGACTCGAACTGATAGATGTACACATAGGAACATCAATAAAATCTTTCTCTGATCTTTTGGGGTATCAATGCCTCATCATAATCATCCTTTGGCTTTATCGGTTATCAATATATTATTACAATATCCTTCAGCCTTATCAGCTATCAATATCATCATAGTTACCTCCAGCCTTGTCGGGTATCATCATATCTATGTCATATCCTCCGACCTTGTTGAGTGTCATCATATCATCATAATATCCTCCAGAATACCAGTTATCATTATAATATCCTCCATCCTTATCAGGTATCAATATATATTTATAATTATAATTGGTGAAAAATAAATAGCACAAGTAAGCATATAATGAAGTGTCATGATTTTACACACAATGATGGCATAACTTCCCAAATAATCAATAAGAATGACATCTAACATAATTTAAGGCACATTTGCTAATATCATCGTTAGGAATATTTTCTAGCATACTTTATAGAATAATTTCTTAGCATGATCATAATCATATACAATATTTGAGTAATTACTCATTAATAACCTATTCAATGGTCTAACATTAGCATAAAAGATACTTTATCAATAGCTTAATAAATAACTAATCGAAGGCATAATTTGGAGCCTATTCATAGCACAGTCCATAACATAATTTATGGGTTTGACAATATCATAGTCAAGGGCTCATTCAAGATTATATTCGGTAGCCCAATAAATAGCCACAAAAATAGTATTACTTCTAATGTCATTCAGCATGACTAGGTAGTACCAAAGTTACTTAATATTGACTAAGAAGGGTATTCTCTAGGCATTTAATAAGTGTATAATGGTCTCAACATAAATATCTTTAATCTTGACTTAAGGGGGGTTAAAGATCCCACTTCTAACTCACTGTAATACATTCGTAGTCAAATATTACCACAGACAAGGCTATGGTATCTAAAACAACACATATATGTATAACAGCCACTATTAAAACTAAGGTAGAGATTCTTCTCAAGAACTTAAACTAACTCAAGTGGGGAACTAAGGTAACCTCCATTAATGTAAGAAACTAAGACCAATCAAAAACTAAGAATGATTAGCTAGGCATTTGACTTAGTCTTGAGCAATCTAAGGCATTGTCATGCTAAACATGAGTAATGAAGTCTAATTCACCTAAGGTATAAGGAAAAAGCTAAGTGTTTCACGCTTGCAATGTCAAGTAGCCTAAATAGGTTAACTAGACCCAAGTGCATTTCATCAATCCAATGCCTAAACCTATCCCAAATCTAAAACAATATAAAAAATATACTATGACATAACAAGGGATAAATCTAGGCTATGTCGACGCTGAAGAAAGCTCAACGTACCACTAAACCTTTTCTTTTCCCTTTCGAGAAGCCTCCTCAAGATGCCAAGCTATAAAAAACATTCTACTCAACAATATAAGAAGATCAATACCCATATTGCACCTTTATGCTTCGTATCCAATAATAACGTCGAAACCCCATGTGGGTCCCACTTATAAAAATCATGTTTCCAAAACTAACCTAACATTCATAAAAGCCTAAGGAATCATTAAGCTAAAAAATTGGTGAAAACAAAGATAAATTGGGTCTAAAATCAAGACCTTGAGATTTTGGGGTTTTAACAATTAAATCAAGAAATTTCACCAATAAAAGGATGAATTCTCGTATTAAATCGGATGATAAACACAAAAATAGATATTAATCTTGCTTCCCAAACTCCCACAAACTGTAATTTTAAGTTACTACACTATTCTAGGGTTTTTGTATCTCAAGACAAGAGTGAAAATGGGAAAAATTGTGAACTAAGGGGTCATTTTATACCGTGTCCAAGCCTTCAGAAGTTTCTATCGCAACCTGCCGGTATGTGATCATAGAAATTTGTTGTCTACATGACCTGTTACGATGACGACACCTATGTACGATTGCACCACTACGATTGCGGTCCAAGGATGGTAATCACGACTACATCAATAGATAGATAAAACCTTTGAAATTTTCCAAGCCTACTCCAATGCCTCAGGATTCATTCGGAACCCTATGCACATTATCAGACTATGTAACCATACTAAATTCGACGTTCTGGACCCGATGGCACACTCAGATTTTACATCCAAGATTATTTTGAACAAATGTAGGTCGGACACCCATATTTCATTTTATCAACTTTTTGACACTAGGGATCTAAACTAGAGTCAAACTAGATTAAAGTCAATATTCTGGATATTTTGGTGCTGTCAAAATTTTCATATGAGATTTTTTTATTAATATTTTTACCTTCTTTGAATTTGGAAACAACAAAGACTTCTAAACATGGAATTGGATTTAAAAACCAAAAAAACTGCTCGAAAACCTAATTGTTAGTCCCAGCAAGTCATAAATAACTTGGTACAGGTATAGAAAAGATCAAACTGCAAAAATATGTGGAATATGGAAAATAACCTGAAGGGTCATCACATCACAACTCAATACCTTATCCAGAATAACTCTCAGCCTAAAATCTTCAAATTGATGCGCGTAAATCTACTCCACCAAGGAATACTTAGCTTCCACAATGCCAAAACTCACCTAGGTGTAGAAATATCAAGGCTAACTATTTGGTTATCCAAAGAATGAACCTCCAAAGACAAAGTCACTATTGGGTTAAAAGATGTGCAAAGCTACACATACTAGTTGAATTCTTGCTCAAGGCATCCACAACCACATTAGGTTGCTATAATGATATAGAATAGTCAAGTCATAATCCTTAAGCAACTCAAGCCAATGATGATGCCTCATTGTAAGATCTCACTGGGTTAACAAGGATGGACGGCTACGATGATCTGAGAAAATCTCTTAATGTACTCCATACAGGTAGTGCTTTTATAACATCAAATAAAAAATAAATGCGCATAGCTCCAATTCATAGGTCGAATAATTCATCTCATAAGTCTTTAACTAATGAGAAGTATACGAAATTACCTTACCCTCCTGCATCAACACAATACCTATATTACCACCTAAAGCATTACAAAAGATGGACAAACCTATGTCCTCCTTGGGTAAGGTCAACATAGAAGATGAAGTTGATGAATCCTTGAGCTTTTGAAAGCTCGTCTCACAAGCATTGAACCACTAAAAGAAAATCTTCTTTTAAGTCGATTTGATGAATTAAGCTGTAATAGATGAAAAACCCTCAACAAAATGCTGATAGTAGCCCTCTAAACCAATAAAACTCCAAATCTCAGTATGAGAAGTAGGCCTAGCCCAATCACGCACTGTTTTAATTTTGGCAGATCAACCATAATACCATCCTTGGTCATTTTATGACACATGAAAGAGACAATATCCAACAAAGACTTATACTTAAAGAACTAAGCATATATCTTCTCAACTCTCAATCTCTAAAGCATAATGTACAAATGTATCTCATGACTGGCCTTACTCTTGGAATAAACTAAGATATCATCAATAAAGACAATAACAAAGAATTTGAGATATTATTGAAATACTAGGTTAATAAACTCCATGAATGCATCTAGGGAATTGGTCAACCCAAATGAAACCAAGAACTCATAATGACCAAATCAGATCTTACAAGTTGTCTTCTAAATATTTGAAGCTATAATCCTCAACTGTGATGTCAGACCTTAAATCAATCTTCAATAACCCCAAAGCACCTTGAATCTAGTCAAAAAATTCATTAATACGAGGAATAGGATATGTATTCTTAATCGTCACCTTATTTAACTATCAATAATCAATACACATACGCATCAACCTATCATTTTTCTCCACAAACAAAAAAAGAGCACCTAAGGTAATACAATATGTTAGATAAATCCCTTATCCAACAAATCCTGTAATTAATCTTTTACTTCATTTATCTCTATTGGTTCCATCAAATAAGTAGGAATAAAAATAGGCTTGGTGTCTGGTTCAACATCAATAGCAAAGTAAATATCACAATCCAAAGGCATACTAGGCAAATCCATAGGGAAAACATTCACAAACTTATGGACAACACAAATAGAATCTAAAGAAGAAGGTCAAGCAACACTAGTATAATCAATATGATCCAAATAAGATAGACACCACCTCTCAACCAGCAACAAGCCTGAAGAAAATGTATAAAACTTTTGGGACCTGAATAAAGCACACCCTTCAAAGATATCCTTGACATACTTGACAAAGATAAGGTGACATTATTAGCATAATAATCTAGGATAACATGATAAGGATATAACAAATCCATACCCAAGGTCACATCAAAATCTACCATATCTTATACAATGAAATCTGCCCATGTCTCATGCCCAAAAAATCACAACACAAAATTAGTAAATTCGATCCACTCCTAAAAAGGTCTCCTATAGGGGTATTAACATGAATAGACACATTAAGAGGCTCATAACTAAAATAAAAACCTAATGCAAAATATAGAGACATATAGAAAATTGTTGATCGAAACAAATAACATAGATGCAGATTTGAATCAAATAGGGATAATACTTGCGATGATAGTATCAGAGGTGTCAACCTTTGGTTGGGAAGGTATAGCATAGCACTGACCATGTCCACTAATTGATTGGGTAGTCCCTCGACCACCTCCACGGGCACCACTATCTCTACCTCTTGCACCCCTATTAGAACCTCTACCTCTCATAGTGGATATACAATAGTTCTAAAAATACCACCGGGATAATCCTTGGCCAAATAGCTAATATCATCACACACATAACAAACCATATTGTTAGGCTCGATGGAAAAAGGTACGACTGAACTAGGATGACCACTCAAAGTTTTCAAATAAGAAGACCCACTACTAACTTATAAAAAGATTCCTACACAAGTCTACCATGATACCTTTAGAAGTCTCTATAATATCTACCTCGAGAAGTATGACCTCTTAACTTACCTAGATAGTGCACCTTTTTGGCACCTTCCTAAGATGCTCAAAGAATAGCCTCAATAATCCTAAACATGATCAATAATACACTAAAATAATGCTCCATAAGTTACCATATGATGTACAGCAAATTGAAGAGAAACATTCAACCCCTTGACAAACTTCAAAATCTTCTCAGAATCATAGGTGATACTAGCTTAAGAATATCTAGACAAGGTAATAAATCATACATTATACTATGCAATAGTCATAGAGCCAGGCTCCAAGTGGTCAAACTCATTACTCATTTGATTCCTCAAACCTAAAGGCATAAATCTATCCAAAAAGGCTTTTTGTAAACTAATTTTAAGTCATCTCTAGCGAATAAAGAGGATGGTAACCAATAAGTTAACCCCACCAATATTTGGTTGTATCTCTCAACTTATAAATAGAATAACTGACCCCATGCAACTCAATTAAACTAAGGTTAAGAAACTTCTCATGAAAATCAATCAAGAACTTATATGCATCATAGCCTATAGCACCACTGAACCTAAAAAAACCCAAATAAGTGAATATAACCGACCTCTTTTGATACTCAAAAGACATAACTGCACCCATAACTATAGGAATCATAGTAAATAAAGTTGGCTATTAACCCATTTGAGGAGCCATGATATAATAAGGATAAATTGTAGATCTCAAAATACTATACTTAGATAAAGGTACTAAAGAAGAAACCACACTCGGGGTCCGTGGAGTACCATAAGTAGATGTTTTTATAATAGAAGGATCTATACCTAGAATCGAAGGAACACCATAAGTAGACTTTGACACAAATAGAGGTAAAATACTCAAAGCTTAAGGAACACCATGTGTACTAGCAGGAACACAACCCAAATGGGTCAACAATTGAATAAAAAACCACTTCAAGACTGGGGCAGAAGAACTTTATACGATCTAAGTAGGACCTATAACTCCAACATGCTCAACATGATGCTCAAAGTTATGTCCCCTATTCCAATCTTTGGATGGGGCAGATCCTTGTGCTCTTTCTCTACGCCGAGCCTGACCAGAACTTGTAACTTGCTGTTAAGACTAGGATGCTCTTTAGATAATGGATCTAAATCACTAGTTGTACTGGATTTAGTCATCACTATCTATGTAGAAAATAGTGAAATATGACTTAGAACATAAGGTATAAAAGATCCACACGATATAGAATAAAATAAGGAAAGTTTCCTAAATATATATTATAGCCTCTCATAGATAGATATGAACATATACATATCAATTTGCAATACTCTATTAGATACCTTATCTATACGCTATTGTGACCAATTAACCTAGCTGCTCTGATACCAATTTATTATGACCCAGTAAACATGGGTTATTATGGCACTTTTTGCAGCAAACCTTAATAGGTAATCCTATCACCAAAAGTCATATAGAATAAGGAATCAATATGAAAACCCAATGCAAGACTATTTAATGGAGTCAAACTATACATATATAGTAAAAATAGAGATACATAGTCAAGATACCATATAATACCCGAAAACCTGGTGTCATAATGTAAGAACTACTAAATACATCTCGAATGCCAAAGATATAATAATGGTAAAAAAGAATCAAATCTATATGTGAAAATTAGATAAGACATGAAATAGATAGAAAGAGGTAGTAGGCCTACTCCTAAAGCATAGGATGTATACTACGTTGAATATACTCCAAATGTCACATGAGTTATCTGTGTGGTAAGTCTTACCTAGATCTACACCAAAAGGGCATAGTAGGGATAAGTAAAGTCTACTTATACTCAATAGGTATCATAGGATGATAGAGTAAACTAGAAAATAACACATATAAACACAAACTATGGGCTCACCACCTGCTAATAGAAAAATTCCCTAATATTTGAAACATCTATGCTTTGAACCCTTAGAAAATTCCCCTAAATTTTGAGTTTTTAGGTAGTGTACGGTTTAAGCATACCACTAATATGCTAGGGTACAACTAGTACCCACTTTCTAATAATATGATTAGTCTAGGGTGGTTTCATTTTATCCAAGGTAAAGTTAAGCATATTACCAATCGTATGATTATGTATGAGTAATAAAATACCTAGTCGTATTTTGCTGGATATCTTGGCCAATGTATTCTGACTTGGGTAAGGGTTGTTGGGTACCACTCACACAGTAGGGTATGAGATATGCATGTGGAGTCTTATGTTGGTAAGAGTAGGGGTCCATGGTAAAGTCTAGGGTACTAGTTATGGATCCACTTATACCCTAGGGTACTGGTTAATGGGCTGATTTGTACCCTCTTGGGTTCTATTTTAACATTTTAAGCTAGGGACATTTTAGAATTTCCCACCCCTCAACCCCTATACTACATGACTAATAAGCTCATTTGGTCCTTCATTTATCATATATACAAGATAAAAAAATTCTAAAACACTCTAAAAAACATCTCTATCAAGATTTTAACTAGGGTTTCAAAAGGTGTTCTTCTAGAGGTTTGGAGATGAAGAATCTCTCTGTTATTCTTCTTGAAAAAGGTATGTAACTCTTTCCTCATTGTTAATTAAAAAATATCATATTTTTGAACATTGATTTTAATTATTGAATGTTGGTTTTGAAATTCAATGTTGAGGGATTTGATGTGTATGGTTGAGTATTATTTACTTTTTATTTAAATAATGTTTTCACATGTTTTTGCTGTTGGTTTTCATAAATAGGTGCTTGTTGATTGTGGTTTAATTCATGGGCCATGGGTAACCCTAACCTTAATGTTTTTTTATCTTTGATTTGGTCTTGTCAAATATATGCCCGCAAGATATTTGTGAAAATGTCTAAAGGAAATCACTAGTCATATGTTAATGGTGTTTTGAACTAAGACAATGTCTTCATAAGTTTGAATGGTTTGAAAATGGTTTTGTAAAGTACTTGTTGTCCTTGAAATGGTTTAAATGGAAACCTAAATGTTTAATTAAGGTCCATACCTGGTCTAGGGATCTGAAGCATACTCAATCTCTTCTGTCCTAAATAGATATAATATTGATGGGAATCGCTCTTCTTATGAGGTCCATACCTGGTCTAGGGATTCGATTCTTGATGGTCTGTGAGTTTTACTCATTCCCTCTAGTCCTCCTCCTCAGTCACCTAAAAGGGGTGCCACCAATGCTGAGTTCTATAGTTCCATTACTCGATTTACACAGTTGGTGACTTCACAGATTGAGCGTGGTAATCTAGTCTCTCCATCTTTTGAGGCCATAAGGGTTGTCCAGTTGATGAGGTTACATCCTTCTATGTTTGTCAAAACCAAAGTAGAGAAGGATCCTCAAAGCTTCATTGATTAAATAGAGAAAATCTTTTAAATTATGCATTCCTCAGAGGTGGAAGGTGTTGATTTTTCTTTCTTCTAATTGAAAGATGTGTTGTACTAATGGTAAAAAGAGTAGGAACAGTCAAGTGGTAAGGATATTAGTGTTGTCGCTTGGGAGGACTTCTCTAGTGCTTTCTTGGACCGCTTTTTTCCTCAAAATTTGAGGGAAGCAAAAGTGGAAGAGTTTGTGAATTTAAAGCAAGGTAGGATGTCTGTTAGGGAGTATGCCTTGAAATTTCATCATTCGTCTAGATATGCTACTTAGATGTTTTGTAGCATAAGGCCTAGAATACATAAGTTTGGTATGGGATTATCCCATGAGTTGGTCCTTGTGAGCAAGGCAACTTTGTTAATCAAAGGCATGGATATCTCTCTGTCGGTCATCTATATGCAATAAGTGGAGAAAGAGAAAAAGATGTAGGTTGAGATTAGTAAAAGGTAGGGGACAAAATTTAGGCCTTTTAAGCAAAGTGGTAGAGATGGTGTTAAGTAACAAAGGTAGAAGAAGAGGAGTTTAGGTTCTTCTTCTAGGCTAGTGCTCCTCATCTAAAGTCTTTGGCTGATCGTCAATCTTAGGTATTTGGTAGATTTAGGGTATATGGTGCCTAATATTAGGCTATTAGGGCTAAGTTGACCCCATCTTACCCTTCTTGTAGATTTTGTGAAAGGTTACACTGTGGATTCTATGCTGAAGGAAAAGTATTTTTATTGTGATCAGAGTGGCCTGTGTAGTTTGAATATTCTGCTACGATGGCTTACAGGGCTAAAATGGTCCCTATTAGCTCTACATCTTGTCCTTTACCAAAGGGTGCTATCTATGTTTCTGTTTCTACTAAATCAGCACTGGTCAAAATTGATTATATGCTTGTGCATCTTGCCAAGATTCTGATACTTCTCCCGATGTTGTTATGGGTATGTTGAAACTTTTCTCTCATAATGTGTACTGTTTACTTAATCTAAGGTCCACTCTGTGCTATGTGACCCCATTTGTGGTTGTTTATTTTAGTTTTGATCCTATGTATATGTCTATTTCTTTTTCTATTTCTACTTTGATATGAGACCCTATTGTTGTTAAAAGAGTTTATAGAGGGTGTTTGATATCTGTTAGTGGTAGAGAAATTGTTGTAGACTTGATAGATTTCAATATGGTTGATTTTGATGTTATTATGGGGATAGATTGGTTACATTTATGCTAAGGCACATTAGATTGTTGGAACTATATGGTCACATTTAAATTCACTAATGAGCCGGTCATTATGTGAGAAGGGGGTTCTTTAGTGCCCAGGGTGAAGTACATTTCATATCTCACAACCCAAAAGTTGATTTCTAAAAGGTGTTTGTATCATCCCAGTTATAGATTCTAACTCTGATGGTCCTTCTCTAGAATATGTTCTCATTTTTAATATGTTTCTCAATGTCTTTCCTGGCTGGTATTCCTCCTGATATTGAAATTGATTTTTAGATTGATCTTGATTCAGAAAATCACCCTATCTTTATTCCTCCGTATATAATGGCTCCTACAAAGTTGAAGGAGCTTAAAGAGAAATGAAGAATCTCTTAGATAAAGGTTTAATCTGTCGTAGCATGTCTACTTAGGGTGCACCCACGTTATTTGTGCATAAGATGGATAGTTCCCTTTGAATATGCATTGATTATCATCAATTGAAACAATCTGACCATAAAGAATAAGTATCCTCTTCCTAGGATTGATGATTTTCTTATCAGCTTTAGGGTGTGAAGTCTTTCTCTAAGATTGATCTTACATGGGTTATCATCAGCTTATGATTAGGGAAGTGGATATCTCTAAGACTGCCTCCAGAACTTAGTATGGTCACTATAAGTTGCTAGTTATGTCTTTTGGATTGACCATTACCCGGTGGCATTCATGAATTTAATGATCAGGGTATTTTGTTTGTTATAGATTTGTTCATCATTATTTTTATTGATGGCATCTTAGACTACTCTAAGAGTGAGGCAGATCATGTCGACCCCCTTTGTACTTTGTTACAAACCTTGCAGGATCATTGTTTGTATTCCAAGTTCTCTAAGTATGAGTTTTTGTTAAAGGTTGTGTCTTTTCTTAGTCATGCTATCTCTACTGAAGGGATTATGGTGGACCTACAAATGGTTGTGACAGTTAAGAAGGGGCCTAGGCATGTTACTCCAACTAATTTTCAGAGCTTCTTAGGTCAAGCCAGTTACTATAGGAGATTTTGTGGAAGGTTTTTTAACTATAGTTGCTCCATTGACTAACTTGCTCTAGAAAAAGGCCAAGTTCTAGTGGTCGAATGCGTGTGAGGTTAGTTTTGAGAAGTTGAAAAAAAAATTGACTTCATCTCCATTTTTGGCCTTACCCAATGGTAATGATGGTTTTGTATTATATAGTAATTATTTTTATATTGGGCTTGGTAGTGTGTTGATGCAACAAGGTAGGGTGGTGGCCTATTCTTCTAGGCAATTGAAAGTTCATGAGAAGAACTACCCTACTCATGATTTGGAGTTATAGGTTATGGTTTTTGTATTGAAAATTTCGCGTCACTATCTCAATAAGGTTTATATTGACATTTTTCTGATCATAAGGGCCTATAATATGTATTTACTCAGATCGAGTTAAATCTCAGATATAGAAGATTACTTGAGTTATTGAAGGACTATGATATGAGACTCCATTACTATCCAGGTAAAACTAGTATTGTTATTGTTGCTATTAGTGGGTTATCCATAGGGATTCTAGCGCATATTGATAAGGATAAGAAGGAGTTGGTAAAGAACATTCACCAGTTGGCAAATATTGGAGTTAATCTTACGAACTTTAAAGACAGCGGTGTATTTGTGCATAAGGTAACACAGTCGCCTCTTGTGGTTGAGATAAAGGAAAAGAAAATGTTAGATCATAAGTTGTTGAAGATTAAGAGTAATATGGGTCAACAAGAGGTTGTTGATTTTGCTATTGGCGTTAATGGTATCATGAGAGACCAATGTAGGCTATATGTTCCCATTGTTGATGGATTGAGGGAAAGGATTATTGCTGAAGCTCATAGATCTCGTTATGTTATTCATCTCATTTTTATGAATATGTATAATGATCTTAGGGTGTTCTATTGGTGGAATAATATGAAGTGAGATGTGGCTAGTTATGTGTGTAAGTTTATGGTGTTTCAACAAGTGAAGGTTAAGCATATAAGGCCTGGTATTTTTTTGGTTTAATTTGTAATTTTATAAATAATTTAACTTAGTCCTCAATGGATGGACCAACCTATCCAATAAATTACAAAATCAGCGACACATATTTGAAGAGGTTCGACCCAACTAAATCGACCCAGCCATTCAAAAAAACTATTAAAAGGGGGAATAGGGTTTCTAAAATGAGCCAAGTGAAGCTCCACACTTAGAAATCTTTCACTGTCTCCACCACTTTCACCATGTTTTCCTTTGAGAACCATACCTTTAAGCTGCTTCTTCTGTGGGTGATAAACTATACACTTTGGATGGTTAAACTCAACTTCTTCCCCATCTTACAAGAGTAATTCTTCTTTCTTAGTTGATTTAACCTTAAATCCTATTTTAGTACTTACAATTGATGTCTTTTCTTTTATTTCACCTGTGGTCCTCGGAGTAAGGGAGTTCCCAATGATTTTTGGTTCTAAACATCTAGGTCTTATCCACTGAGAATTGATTTTGAATTAGGTATCCTTATTTTGCTTCAATTTTCATCTCTTTGACCTGACCATACCACTAATTGTATCCATTTAGCTTTGCAGTTATAGAAGAGATGGAGATTGAGAAATGCTCAGATCTCTGGGTGATTGGATGTTGGCAATTTCTTCAGCCGCATGCATTGAAGATCTAACCAAGTGCCCCTAAACCTATTGTGAAAGCTTTTTTGTTGGTTGGTGTAAATTGGCTAAATATTCTTTTCTTCTTTTTAAGTAGGTGTTCAGCTTGTAAATAAAAAGAATGTTCAATCCTTATTATTAGCCTTACCGGTATTCTTAAATACTGCTATCCTAATGTATTGACTTTACTGTTTATCACTGTTTAGAATCCTTTTAGCTGCAGGTGGTAGTTGACTAAAACCTGTGTATGTGAACTACTGCCCCAAAGCAATATTATCTAAATGTTTTGTATCTACACTTGTTTTGTTGCTAGTAGCTGCCATATATGTATAATCTTGTCTCCTATTTGCCATGGTATTTCACACTCATTTGTCAATAGCTTTTGCATTAGTAAAGAATTAGTTTGAATGATTACCTTATTCTGCTATGTGCAATTGCAATGTATTGGTGCTTGTAGAATAGCCCATGCCTCTGCTTCAATAGAATTAGTGTCCTCTATAGATGCTCCTGTTGCATGTACTACATCTTCATTTGTGTCTCTTAAGCAAAATGCCCATGAACTTTTTCCAGGATTTCCTTTTGATACTCTATTCGTATAATATTTTACAGAATCCTATGCTGGTACCTCCCATATAACTGGTATAGCTGCAATTTTAGACTTCAATTGATTGAACTGCTTTAAGATACTAGGAAATTCTATAGGAACTCCAATACTGGCTTTCTAACTATAAGAAACATCCTAAGATGACTTGTCACATTAAATATTAACCTCTGCTTTGCTATTCCTTTGCAATTATGTTTTAGAGAATTTCTTCTCCTCTACAACAGCCACATTATGATTCCTGGAATTTCTTTATAGAATCCTTTTTCCCTTTCCTTGACTGGTGTTTCCTACTAAGCAAAAATGATATTCCTCAATCTCATTCCTTGTATGTTAATACCTGCAAAAGAAGAAAGGTAGCACCAGGTCCTCTTAGCAATTTGTGATCTTAACAACACATGAGACAGTCTCTTGTGTTGGATTTTGGCTGCATGTTCTTGAATGGAATTGTGAGGAATTTAATATGGATTTTGTCACTACTCTTCCTCAATTTCGGAATCAATATGATTCTATTTGGGTAATTGTGGATAAAATTACCAAGTGCGCTCAATTCTTGCTCATGAGGACCAGTTATTTGGTGAAGGATTATGCTATGTTTTATCTTATGGAGAATGTAAAGTTGCATAGTGCTCTAGTTTCTATCATTCCAGATCTTTTTACGTTGTTCTTATCTTATTTTTGGAAGTCGTTTTAGATAGTTTTGGGAACAAAGCTATGCCTTAGTACCACTTTCCACCTGTAGATAAATGGACAAGTGGAGAAGACCATTCAGAAATTAGAAGATATAATGCATGCTTATGTGATCGATTATGGTGGGAATTGGTATAGCCATTTACCTTTTATTGAGTTCACCTATAAGAATAGTTAATATTTAAGAATTGGCATCGCTCCTTTTGAGGCATTATATGGTAGGAGATGTCATTTTCCTATTGGGTGTTATGAAGTTTGTGAGGGTAAGTTTCTTGGCCTCTATTTGGTTAACTAAGCCATGGAAAAGGTGAAGGTTATTTATGATAGGTTGAAAGACACTCAAAGTTTCAAAAAGACCAATGCAGATGTGAGGCATAGAGATATGGAGATTAGTGTTGGTGACTAGGTATTCTTGAAGGTATCTCCCATGAAAGGAGTGATACAACTTGGTAAGAAGGGGAAACTTAGTCCCTAGTATGTTGGTCCATATTTGGTTTTAAAGAGGGTTGGAAATATCTCCTATGACTTGGAGTTTCCCCGCTAGTTTGAGCTTATATCCCTTCGGTAATCCATGTGTCCCTGTTGCGGAAGTGTATGGGTGATCCTTTATTGGTTTTCCCCTTAAAAGATGTTGGTGTTTCGTACTCTTTGTCCTATAAGGAGGTCCTTTTGAGGATCTTGGATTGATAATTTCACCGGTTGGAAATGAAAGAGGTGGCTTCACTAACGGTTCTATGGAGGAACAAAAAGTTTGAGGAAGCCACCTGGGTTCCAGAAGAGTTCATAAATTCCAAGTATCCACATTTATTCCCCATTGTGAAAACTCATGCTTGAGGTATGTGTTTATCTTCTTATCTTGTTGTATATTCATGTTTTCAATCTTGGTTAAAGTTTAGATTGATGTGCTATGATATGTTAACTCGTACTTTTTATTGCCTTACCTGTCATTAGAGAAAGAATGATCCAAGTGGGGGAGAATCGAAACACCTAGTCTTTGAACCGTTAGAAAATTCCCACAAGTTTTGAGTTTCTGGGTAACGTATGGTTTAAGCATATCACTCGTATGATAGGGTACGACTAGTACCAACCTTATTATATGGTGGTGGAATTTTGTCGAAGGTATGGTTAAGTATAATACCGGTCATACGATTGCGTACGAGTCATAAGATACCTAGTCGTATGATTCTTGAAGTCTTGTCCGAAGAATTCTGACTTGGGTATAGGTTACAGGGTACCATTTGTATCTTAGGGTATGATTTATACATGTGGAGTCATATGTTGGTAAGTTTAGGGGTCCATGGTAAGGTCTAGGTTATGAGTTAGGGTACAACTGGTCCCCTAAGGTACGAGTCAATGGGTTAAGTCGTACCCTCCTGGGTTCCATTTTTAACCTTTAAGCTGAGGACATTTTAGACTTTTCCCACCCCTCAACCCTTGTAACCAATGACCTATAACATCATTTGGCCATTCATTTTTAACATATACAACATAAAAAAATATTCCAAAGCACTATCTAAAACTTCTCTATAAAGATAAAAGTTAGAATTTCAAGAGGTGTCCTTCTAGAGGCTTGGAGACAAAGAATCACTCTGTGAATCTTCTTAAAAAATTCATGTAACTCTTCGCTCATTGTTAGTTAAAAAATATCATGTGTTTGAACCTTGATTTTTATTTTTAAATGGTGGTTCTGAAATTCAATGTTGAAGGATTTGATGTATATTGTTGAGTATTGTTTACTCTTTATTTAAATAATATTTTCCCATGTTTTTGTGATGGTTTGCATGTATAGGTTCTTGTAGATTGTTGTTTAAAGCATGGGTGATGGATAACCCTAACCTTAATGGTTTTAACCTTCTTTTGAGTCTTCTCAAATATGTGCCCACAAGGTGTTTGTGAAAATGTCTAAAGGAAATCAGTAGTCATATGTTAATAGTATTTTGAACTAAGGCAATGGCTTAATGAGATAAGTGGTTAGCAAATGGTTTTGTGAAGGCCTTTGTTGGCCATAAAATGGTTTAAATGGAAAACATGGTGATTTAATTGAGTAAAAAATAGGTTTGAGACCCTAAACCTTGGGGTTAATGAGTGTCCTTGTTGGATGATGGGCTAGAGTCCCAAAATCATATAAATGGTTGATTAATAAGAGTAAACGAATGTGAATTACTTGTAAGTACTATTGGTATGATGATACCAATGAAGTGACTTTGGTAAGGAATTGACTAAATAGTTTGTTGTGTGTGAATGGTTTTAATTTAGGCTTTAAAGCGGGATGTTCAGCCAAGCCGTGGAAGGTGTAGGTCAAGGGGGAACGAAGCTGAAATCTCATGATTCGCCGGTGTGAGGTTGGTCATGGTGACCACGTGCGTGATTTCACACTTATACTCTTTGAGATGTACTATTCATCTCATATTCTCTGCAGCTCATATGACAAACAAGCGTTGAGGACCTTTCAGCAGGTAGTGCTAACCCCATATAGCCCATGGGTGAAATTCTAAATAGAAAGTATACACATCCTAGGTTAATGATTTCAAAGTTCATGCTAAACCCAGCCCCCTTTCTTGCAATGGATTATATATATATATATATATACACATACACACACACACAAAAAGACACATATGTATAGAAATATGTGCATATGGTTGTTTGATTGGTTTTAAGCTGTTGGCATTATTTTATCCTTATCCTTGAGTTACAAGCTAGCATTCCAGTTGCTAATCATCTCCAGATGCTGTGTGTCCACGCGACACAGGCTCTAGAGCTTATTTTTCTCTTCCTGTGAAGTGATCAGGTGTTCGGGCAGTTAGGGTGTTGACATTGAAGTGGAGAGATTCCACCCTTAGGAAGGCACAAATTTCATGGTCTTCTTACCTTATGTCATAGGGATCATTAGATTTGGTTTTGGCTATTGTTGGGGGCTTGCCCCGACATTTTTTTTTACTTCAAATTCGTAGAGGCCTTATGGATGACTATGGACTTTGGTAGGTTTGATATGTACGCGGATGTAAATGGAATGATTAGACATTCTTAAGTTTATTAGTCCAATTTCCACTTTATTATTATTATTATATGTCTGGAGTTCATCCGACACTTGTGGTTGATGTGATGGTTAGGTTAGGCTAATGGGGTGATCTCTAGTCGTTGTTGGGCTTAAGATGCCCGATACAACAAGGCCTCGATTTGGGGTCATGTACACAGTAGCCCATACCATCTCTAATAATAGTTCTACTATTTACACATACAACAAATATAGGTAAGGAAAAAAAGAACATATACACATACACAAAATACACGTTTAAGGAGATTGGAAAGATGGACAAATATCAAGTCAAGAACAAAAATACAATCACAGAATTACTATAAAATATGGAATGTAGTAAAGATGATGATAATGATGTGATTCACGAGGCGTCGCACAACCTCTGTATGCACCTACTAATCTATGATCCTGAGGTAGGAGCCATGGGGGTTCATCAACCCATATACAACTAATATCCAATAATACCCATAACTTCTCTCCGACCCATACATAAATAGAGGGTTTTAAAAAATGTCACATTTTCTACAAGCAAAAGCTAGTGTTTCTAGTATTTTAATAGTGGTTCTAATTTTTGTAGAATGAGCATGATATGAGGATGTAATTATCACAACCAACCAATACGAGAATATCCAATATCCAACCAATATACCTACTATGTTAGCTAAAACTCCACTCAATTCAACCAACCATTCATGATCCAATTTTTCTATAAATCATTGAGCGAAACATGCAAGATAAATAAATTAATACCATATAAATTCAAAAATCTAGGGTTTATAGCCCAAAAAAACAGAGCAACCAATCATACATATATCAACACTAGGTAAACAACACATATAAGGCCCATACGGTCACACATAGCAAATAATGACTCAAAACCATAAATATTATAAATGTATACCCCACACGTTCACCAAAGACACTTAAAAACATTTTACATGATACAACACCATTCCCGTATCATGATTTATATTATTATTATGTCCCAACTCATTAAAATTCTCATGCCAAGTTCAAAAGACAATTTAGATTTGTAACAAAATCATTCTCATTGATAATTTCACAAATAGGTTGAAGGCATACTGTTATCAAAGACAAACACAATCAAATTTAGGGTCAAACATGACCCATTTATTAAATAATAATTCTCATATACCCACATGTGCAAACCATCATGAAAACATGTGAAATCATAATTTAAAGTATGTAAAAACAATACTCAACATTATACATTCAACCCCTCAATCATGGTTTTCAAAACCACCATTAATGACTTATGAACAATGCTCTAAACATATGATTTTAGTGAACTAAAAATGAGGAAAGATTTGCATGCCTAATTTGCAAAGATTCATGCAGAGAATTTGATCTTTATGCCCTTAGATAACCACTTTAAATAAACCCTAGCCGAATTTTTCTGAAGAAGATTTAGGGAGAGTTTCGAGAGTGTTTTATCTTTTAAAGTGTGTGAGCGATGACCAAAATGCATTATTAAATATGGGGACTTAAGGACTTGTGGGGGATGTCCACAATAGGCTTTGATTAAAAGCTATAAAAAGTCTGCAGGTGGCTACAAGTTAAGCCATTGAGTCATCAACACCAAATACAACTCTTACCATTGATTAGTTACTAAGATAGAAGATTGGACACCCCACACTGTCTAACTTACAACTCCCTTGTTCCACAGAATATTACACCATAGGACTCGTATGGTCTAGTTGTGACCAACACAGACAACCAAAGGCTTAGACACTGGATAATATATAACTGGATATAAGCCACTCGTGACATTATTATACAACTCATGAGGAGTCTCTCGTAACCAGGACAAAACATGGCCAATAACACACTAGATAACTTACAACTAGGGTAACCTGACTATAACCACACCATATTACTTGTATGATTAGTTGTAATAGGGGAAGAAAGCCTAATGCTAAGGAAATTTGCAAAGGCCAAAGTCTTGAGTGTTTCACTTATATGACATAACTGTCACTTAAAACACAAGCGTCTGGCATGCCATTATTTCTTAAGCAACCAGGTTATCTCTTAAGCGAGTCTGGTGTCTCTTAGGTAATTTTTTTTGCTGTAAGGCCAATTTACTTATAACAACCCAAGACTACCCCCTAGTTATCACACAGTGCTTACGACCCCAAAGGACCACAAACTAACCTATGAATGATATCTATTATTAGCACTAAGTAATAATACTGTATTTAATGTGGAATAATGGGCTGAAGTGCCATAAGGTTCAAAACATCTAAAATACTGATAAAATATAACATCTGTAAAACTGAATACTATCTTAAAGCTAGTCAGAAAAGCCTTTAAATGAATCTATCTGAAAAGTGGAGTTGATGGGATAAGCCCCTAACTAACTCCAAATACTGAGATACTGCTAAACTAAAATACTGAAATAAAAAGCATATCCTCGATAGATAAGGACTCATTGCTAAATATGCTACTGTTGGCTGAATCTGGCTAATTGCAGTCAGGAACCTGAGCATCCAAACCTATGATATAAAACATCATAGGGAAGAAAACAGTCATGTGTTAGTACGTGAGAATTTACTAGTATGCTAAATGAGGTAATGCTGAATGCAAGGGTTCATATGCACGAACAATACTTGACTAAATGATATAGAGTAACTGAATATAGGAGTACATGTATACTATAACTGAGTTTTTCTGAAGCTTAGTATTGAGTTTTGATATCTGTATAAATGATATCTGAAGTAACTAACAACTAAATTACTGATATTGATTCACTGTGTCTGATAGTTCTAATTCTATAGAGCTAAACTGAGTTCTAAAGTAAAAACTGAAACTAAAACTGTGGGAGGTAATTATCTAACCGACATGCCCCAAATAAGATAAGGTAACTGAGTTGGGGTACAATCTGTAACCCTAATTGGAAGGATGTCAGTATCATGCAACGAATAAAGACAACTGCTGTGGAGTCAGTCCTAACTATCGGGTGACCCCTGAGATCAGTTCTAAACTAACGGGTAATCCCTGAGTATGTCAGTCCTATCTAACGGGTGACACCCCATAGCCTACGCTGGCTACGTAGTTCTGGAACTTAGGGATTGCTTGTAGGGGCCCAGTCCTAGCTAATGGGTGAGACCCCATCCCTAGGCTCGCTCGGTACTGAATCCTACTCCCAACTAAAAGACATTGATCTGATCATACTGAACTAGACTAGAATAATATAGAGTTTACATAAGTTTTCCTAAGTTTTGTAACTGATTGAGTTCTGTAACTGATTGAGAGTACTACTGATTGTGACATGACTGATACTATCCTGTCATTGACACTATCTCTAGCTAAACAACTAAATTATCGGGTATTAAATACCCTCAGGACTCAATAGCATGAAAAGTAAAGTAAAGCATAATGTTGAATAACATAACAATATTCACATGGTCATAATCCATTTATAGAGACATTCCATCAAACACTTGTAATGCATTAAGTTGTACATGAATGGACAATACATATTAGAATGCTATAATGGCACTATTTCATTCTCATAGACAATTTAACAAACACATAAGAAACATACTTGGTTAATTAAATCATAAACACTTAGGGTTAATATGGTTACAACAATAAACTTGCTAATTAAAGGGTTTATCATGAATATCATGTAATTCAACATATACTAGAATCAATTACTGGAACTTGTAATTTAAATCATGGATTAAAACTCAAACAACACTATGAACAGGAATTGAATCTAATTGAAATATTGAAATCATAAATCATAAGTCTTGTATTTTCACAAAGGATTCTTGGGCTCCATGGAAGGTAAGGATCCATGGATGAATATCTAATATACTTTGATTTGAGAGTTTCTTAGAGTTCTTAGAGAAATTCTTGGGATTGACCATGATTATTGAGAGCTAGGGTTTGTTTTCTTGAGAGAGAATTATCTTTTGATCTTGGGAAAAAGTGAATAATGAAGGGTTTAAATGTTTTTAGGGATTAAATCCCATATTTGGATGAATTACAGTCATGGGGAATGACTGTGTTAACTCTAGGAACAACTTTAAGTTTTCATGAAATTTTTCCAATATGGACCCCTGGCACGATGCGCCACCATCACGCCAAGCCACTGGAAAATTATAACTGGGAAATTGCATGGTGGCGCAATGCAGTAATATCACATTGTCACTTTAGTTGAGACATTGAAGTTCACTGTGAGGCGGTGGTATTTTGTTGGAACACTAGAAAAAAGGTTAATTCTGAAATTGAGCCTTGGAGCAAAGCGCCAATATCACGAAGGCTTATTAGTTTTTGAGAATTTCCTTTTTGGCTAGCTCCGCGACGTGCTGATAGTACAGGTGGTATACTGTCTTACTAAAATGGCCATAACTCTTTGCCGGGTGTCGGATTTGGGCGAATTTTATATCGATGGAAAGCTTATTCAATTTCCCACATAATGAAAAGTCAAAGTCATGAAAATTCCTCATGTATAAAAGTGTATTCATATTTTAAATAAGTCTTTGATATTTTTGGGATAAATTTAAGCTAAGTAAAAGTACGGGGTGTTACATAACATAAGAGACTAAATCATCACGTAAGAGAGTACACCAACTATGTGGTACATCAGCTGCAAACTTGGAGAATTCCAAGTCTCTACGGAACCCTTAGGATTCATTAGGAATATGAAGAATGCAAATGAACTAAGATGCCTCACTAAATTATAATCTTCAAACTCAAAGGCGATATCCAATTTTCAAAAAATAATGTTTTCACAAAATTGACCCCCGAAACCCAATTTTAAAATCTTTTGAATGAAGGGTCGAAATATGATATAAAGCCATAAAACAACATGAACCATGTTACCAACCTAAAATTGATGTTCCAAATCTATTGGAAGTCAGTTTTTCCATCCAATGCACCGATCAAAAGATGTCGACCGAAGTCAACTAGTAAGCTTTTAAGACCATAAAAAACTAAACCAAAAGCATCGAGAACTGTACAATTATCTCCACAACCTAGAAATAATATAACCCATCCAAGGGGTGGGATAAAATGGCCAAATCACACTAAAATAAATATTTCACACAAATCACAAAAAGTCAGGTCATTACACCACAAAACCTGAGGTTTCACTAGTCACTAGAAAATACTCTACACTCAACAAAAAAAAGCACCTGCAGTATCAATATCAAGACATTATATACTGGTTGGGTCATCAATCGACCCAAAATAATTATTGTGAACATATAACCATAACTTAGTAAACAAGCATAATCATGAACACCTAATAAATACTTTACCTCAATTATAAGCCATTTAGCCTCTCTCAACCAACACCAAAGAATTTAGTCTAGTCTAAATCATTGTAGCCAATAAACTAAGTCAAGACCATGACTACCAACCTTTAATCAAGTCAAAAATCATAATTCAACAACAATAACATACACCTTGTCTCAATTACACAAGAAATTAAAGAATAACAAAATATGTGCCATTCTTATATATTTTCATCCTAAACCACTCAAGGATCCGATATAATCAAAAACACTAATAACAGAATAACAATAATTAAAAAACCAGGTCCACTTAAGAAACTATGACACTCAACAATACCTTTACACACTTACTAAGGATCTTATAGTAGCCCACCAGCTATGACCTGCAAGAGACGAGCTCTTATCTATTTTAATCATCTCAGACTTCTAGTATATTCCAACCTTATACCAAAAAAATCCCGTGAAGATATCCATTATAGACTATTCTCACAATATTTTCAAATAGCACCACAATCACAATATATGAGATTAAACAACCATGCTTTTATAATTAACAAGCCCATAATATATCATCATTATATATTATTGACCGTAAGGTCAAATTTATGATCATTCCTGCTATTATAGGGTTTTCTACCACCACACAAATTAGTTCTACAAATTTCATAAATATAATAGTGAATACCAAGAATGAAATTATAAATTTAAAAACATTAGAAAAATCCAAAGGTTTCCACCTAATTCACCTAATTGCATAGAATATTCACCTAATCCAAGTCAAATTCTTCACAAAATAAAAAAAACTATTAATTTTAAGAATTAATCAAAAAAATATTTAGTGAGAAGGATTAACTTATCCAAACAAAAAAAATTGATGGAAATTAGGTTCAAATTACATAAAATTGACTCTCTCAACCCTTGGTCGAGTGCGTAAACAAAAAATAGCACTTTTTGGTAATTTTTTGCATTAATTAATACTTATCCCGCTATAACAACATCGCCATTGTGTGATTTACTCACTATGAGGGGATTGACCAAGGCTGACTATCTCTATAGCAAGGTGGTAATAGTGGCCTGCCTCATTCAATATTGGGGTAGGCTAGGTAGAAACTTAGATTTTCCTAACTTTTTCATTTTCACAACATATACTCAAATTGTGACCTCCCAAACTAACCATATTTAATCAAATCTGATATTAAGAGTTCTACTAAACAAAATTTACTCTCAGAAGTTATATGAATTCATTATATCTTAGCTATCATAAAATCACCCAAATCACTTAATATTTAGTTAATCCATTCTAAGAATATCCTAGACCATCCCTTACTTAGATTTAATCCAAGACTAGGCTATCCTGAAATTTTTACCTCCTAATCCAGGGAATACCATAATATGAATTTTCACACATTATATTTTAATCGTAATGATAGAAAGGGTCATTATAGAAACAATCCTTGTAATAATTGCCATTTTCATTTGATAGTATTTTCATATTTCGAACATTTTATCCCATGTCATAGTTGGGCTATGGTATTTATGGTCCATGGGAGTGGGTAACACAACTCTCTAGGTGGTTGGTTGAGAATATGCCTGTTTTTTAATTCTCAAAAGCTGGAAAGTTGATATGGTTGATAAAGGTATCATTCCTAGAAGATGATCTACAATTGAGATTCTGAAATTTCCATAAACTTCGCGATATGATTTAAGAATTAGTTATAATATTGGTTAAGTCGTAAGACATTTAGATAAGTTTGGAAGTGTTTTGGATGTTTAAAACATAAGATAGCCTATCAAAGTCAACGACTGTGCTTAGAAAAGTTTTTTCTAAGTTTTTATAATCTTACTATACCTAAGGGTGGTTTTCGGCCGAGTTGAAAGTTTGGTCCAGTTTTTGAGTCTCTTGTATGGGTTTTCAGTTTTTGTTTTGAAATATACAGATATAAAATTAATAGTTAATTTTAGTTAATATCCTATCAGATGATATTTATTCAGTATTTTAATGGTACTATTAGATCCTAAATATCATTTTCAGTCTAATAGAACTTTTTTTTTTTATGTTCAAGAGGTTCTGGATGATTTTTAAATGGATTTTTAATCTTTTTGATTCATTCATTTTTAACCGTGAAATGAATTTTTAGTTATAGAGATTAAAAAGTTATTTTAAGACATATAAATGTTTAAGCACGAAATTTCATATTTATAGTCATTATATGCATAAAAATCAATTTGGCATAAAATTTCTAATTTATCAAATATTTAATCATTTTTAACCTGTCTACACTTTGAAATTGAGGATTTTAGAGATAGATTAAAAAAATAATGTTATGATGTTTTGAGGGTCGATTTAGACTCCATATTGGACATAATCATTTTTGAATTTATTACCTTATGGATAATTTTATTTTTAAATAAAATTTTAGATTTTCCCTTAACGAATGAGTTTAAATTTTAGATTGAATTTTTCGACCGGAATAGAAGTATAGAAATTTGGGTGTCCCCAAATTCATTTTCTTATGTGAAATTTTTATTTGATAAAATTAGGCTCATTCAGAATTTATTATTGAAAAGGGATGTTTTTAAATAGATTATAAGTTCTTCATTTAGGTAAAATATAAACCCTAAAAAGAATATCACAAAATTAAAGTTTTATTTTAAAATAATAGTACCATTACATTAAAGAATGTGAATAAGAAATTTTGTTGGAAAGGAACCATGATTTAACCCTCAAATATGAAAATATTCATTGAAGAACTATTGGGTGGAAACCTGAAAATTTTAAACCTGTTTTCTTGAATTAGCCTAAAATCCAAGGTAAAAATAGTAGGGAAATTGTAGACTTATAGTTTAAGAAACTACATCTTACCAAGATGAGGAAAATGTACAAAAAACCACCCTCGTTGGAGCTTTACAGGTCCAATAATGAAGGATGAAGTAACAAGTTGTGGATGGAAATTCTAATTTTTAATGTGTCCATTTAGAACAATCTCACACAAGGAAGACACACAAGTCAGTGTTATCATTCTCCAAGCAGTAGGATCCTTCAGCATTATCATGTTGACCGAAAATTTCAAAGTGTGCGATCATATTTGCACTGTACTTGAAATTTCAAAAAATCCCAAAACATAATTTTAAAAACAAAAACTCATCCAAAACCTCGTGGACATAATCAGTAGTAAAAATATATCATAAAATATATTCCATACCTGATGGAATCATTGGACATTCAACTTAAATACATCATGACCTGATGTTCACCAAGGTCAACTAAAACAAAAGAAACTTAAAATTTTTAACCAAGGATCAAAAATAACTCCCAAGAGCCTCATGACCCTTTGAAACCACTACCTAAATCATAAAACACCCCAAAAAAACCTTGTGGAACCATCAAAACTCAAAACCGTTCATTCTAATATCTAACTTGACTTTGATCAGTTTTATGAAACTCCAAGCCTTTAAAATTATCCAACTCCTCTAAATTATATCTAAACACCTCAAAATCATGTCACCGATCCTCGTAAGGTACAATAAATTCCAAAAGTTAAGGTATGGTTCAAACATATAAATAGAAGCAAAACGGTTAAAACAACTTGGAGGGTCATTACATGTTACTTAGGTTACAATATAGTAAGTGAGTAATTTTGGATGCTAAAAACAATATATCAAGTTGTTCATTTTATTTTTCTGAAGGCATTGATATATTGAGATGAGAAGGTTAGTTTTGTTGTAAAAGGTGTTTGCCATTTTATTATCTGATCTTTCTGGTGAGAGTATTATTGACATAAATATTTAAGGATATTCTCACTTTAAAATAACATAGTTAATTTACAAATATTCATCCAACTTCCTAGTTACAACACAGAGTTCTTTAATACGGTACAACCTTGTTACTCTAAGGGCAACAAAGGTGACTGAATAGTGAAGGAAACCTTTACTTTCTTATTTTTTGCTTGCAGTTCATTAAATAAAAGTGCAAGAAAGAGAAGATTGATGGATTTTCTTATCGATCCAGATTTTGTGTCGAGTGTTAAACACTTTACCTTCCTATTGTTTAGCTTCTTCTTCCTCCTTTATATAGTCTCTTCTTCAATTAAGTTTCTTAGTTCTATAAAAGTTGTAAAAGGCATTTCCAAAAGATATTTCGCCAAACACTTAAGTTATAGTGTAATTATAAGTTAGCAACACTTGATACATGAAGAATAACTTTTTGTATTACTGGTATGTTTCACAAAACACTACCGACCAAGTTTCTTAGTCACTTTATATCCAAAGTAAATTTTGGTAAAAATTACTACAGATGGAAAAACTCTATTATTCTAATAAGCAGGTGTTCTGCATAAGCTCAAGGTATCAAGGGAGACTAAGGAATACCCCGACCCCATGTCAATCCATGATATTTATGTATCAATAGTATGAACCATGCACACGATAATTTTAACATTAAAATCAAGAATTATACCATAGGAAATTTTTTCTAATACCTTAGGATCAACAACAACTTATTATAAGCTAAATCCTCACCAATTCCTAGAAGTTCATAATTTAGGGCTAATCTCAAAATTTCACCTTGATTATGATTCTGGAAAATTCTATGAATTTAAAGAAATAATTCAAATTTGATGTGTAAAGAAACATTACCTTAAATATGAAAAATCCCAAAAGCTCATGAAAATTGCCCATATTAAGTACTTGGATCTTTCTAGAAAAATGGGAATAGATACATATTTTTGATTTTTAAAAATTGTCTTACTATGTATTGGTCACTCTAAGAGGATTTATCATTGTACCACCTCCTAGGACAATTGGGCTACAACTAGGATGACACTTATTCCTGTAATGGGACTTTTGTTGGTGCAGCGAGCCCCAATTAGTAAGTAGGGTCTTGATCCTAATTTTGGCTATTTTATCGTAATATCTATAACTTGAGTTCTACTTACACGTTCAATGGGCCGGAAGTTTCTACGACTTTCTAAAATCATCATATAGCACAAAATCAAATCTAATCCATCATATAATTCTATAAAAACTATCAAATTTACCTATCCACCATACACTCAAAATGCACCTAAGACTAGTCTAACCCTGAATTTCCAAATTTTCTTCTGATGATGCACCTAAGACTAGTCCAACCCTGAATTTTCAAATTTTCTTCTAATGAAAAAATAAGTTAAGGTTCTATTTTTTATTTCAACGTAATAACTATTTGGATCATTATATTACGGATATATGATATATGGGGAACAAAATCCAAGTGTCTCCCCAATATTGGTTACAACTCAAATTACTTCAATAGTTACTTAGTTACAAACTATTTTCACAATATTACTTAAAAAAACCCTCTTTCAGAAATAACTAATTGATAGATTAAATAACCTCATCAATTGAACTCCTAGCCATATTCCCTATGGGATTAACCTAAACATTGGTTGGGTTCTATTTTTGATAATGATTGTGTTATACTTCATTGCAAGATATAATTTGAGCGAAATTATCCACTCGAATGTATTCTCCTATGGTTTGTAAGTTTTAAAATTAGTAGAAATACACCGAAAGTTATTTTAAAGCATCGTTCTCAAAATATATCTTTATATATCAAGTGATAAGAGTATAAGTGAATAGGTAACATTTAAAATGCCAAGAAAATCAAAATATCTTAATCCATGTGCGTAATGCCATATCAATAAACAAAAAAAAGTTCAACAACACTAGCTACAAGTTCAAAAATCATTAATATAACTTAAATGACTCAAACATCACTCACAAGGAAAGGTAATATCAGTATTGACACCTATGAAGTCTAACAAAATTTGTACTAGGGTTTCCACACAATAATACAACAATAAAAATGAGGGAACAAACTAAATTAAGTCAATAATCCTAATTTTTAGCCTTTTCTAATACATTAGTACCCATATGGATGCTCTTCATCTCATATATATGAGACATCCATTTCAAATTACTGCACATACAAGTAATTAACATATATGTATTTTGAAGAGTTAAATAAAGTGTATTTTCCTTCAAGGAAGTCTGAACATTCAATAAAAGATTTACCCTTCTTAATAGCCTCCAAAAGAGCTCAATGTCATCAAATACCAATTCTATGTAATAATGTGAAATCATAGTAATTTATAATACAGTACATAATGTAACAAACAAAAATCTTGAGGTTGTAATAGAAACATCTCTAACCCTACTATGGTAGGTAATCCTGACTTGATTATTCAGAAAAAACACAAATAAGACATTCAATCATAGAAAGACAACAAATAGTGATTAAATTATGTTCTTTTAATGATATAGCCCAAAAAGACAAGAAGGAGAAATATCAGTCTAAAGATATAGGGACATAAGTACAAAGTAGGTCTAATACAAAAAAAAAACATTAAACATTTACAACATAGTCTATGATAGAAAATAAATACAAATAAATATAGATGAAGTCTCGAGGTATGATGATCAGGAATCTCACCAAGATTCATGAACGACTTATTGCACTCATACTAGGATCTGCACTGAAAGGGCACAAAAGGTAGGAGTGAGTACAATTCACTTGTATTTAGTGGGCATTATGGTCTTACAAAGATTAATAAAAAAAACTATATAAGGTAAAGAATACTATTAACATGAATAAACCTGCTCGTAGAAAAGTTCCAGTTGTTTCATATCAACAAGTTTCACAAACTATGTCAAAAAGTATCACAAATCATATCAAAAGTATCTCAAGTTGTATAAGAAATTTCAATAACTATGAATTGATTTAATACAATGGAGTTAGATGCTATGCAATGGTCATGCCTACTAGTATGCACCTATACAAAACAAATTACTCAAAAGGTGAGACCCATGGAGGACTCGTAAGGACCATATATCCTGTTAAAAATTTCACAATGAAATATAACTAATATCTATATAATAAGTCTCATCTGGAATATCACAGTCGAATGGTTTTTATTAAAGTGAAGGATCCATCCAGAATGTCACTATCAAATAGGTTTTATGAAAATAAAAGTGAGTCATCGTCCTTCAAAATTAGTGTTACTGGAATAGTATATTTCCATTTAATATGAGATGAATTAATATACACATATACACAAGTGATAAAATGGAAACAATGATAATATATATATTTAACATCTAATAATCATAATAAATCCATGAAAGACAAACATCAAACAATAATAGCAAACCAGGGATCCTAGTCCCACATCACTAATTCAATATAAATCTCCAATCAAGTATTAAAATAATAAAATAATTCACTTATATCTCCAACCAATAACTTTATCCAACCCATAACATGCTTCATATGATAAGCTCCTACCCAAGCAAAGTCAGAAGAAAATTAAGCTATAACATACCTCAAACCAAAAATTCAAGCTCTAAACAAGTTAAATACATGCCTTCCCTTTTGGGGGACCTTAAAACACACACTATCTATTAAAACAGCTTTTACAAATAAATAAAAATTCAATAATACCTATTTTGATGTACTTTTGTTCAAGCTCCAAAAAGTTAACCCAAAAATCAACCCTAAGAACTTTAAGAAAAACTTGTATTTTAATAGAAAAGTAATAAACCATACCTTACGGACTTCATATCTAAAATTTCATGAAATATGAAGTTAAAATTAATCTTGAAATATTTAAAATGCCGTTCTTTGACTTTATTCAAAAACCTGTATTTTTTAAGTTGAAAAACAATATTTGAAGGTGAGATCACTAAATAATTCTTGGGCAATAACCAAATATTAGTTTAGTAAATTACCCGTGGCTCAATCCTCAAGAATCCTATTTGGAATCGCTTCAAACTAAGTTTTTAAGATTCAAAAAATAGAGTTTTAAGGTTTATGTTCGAAATTGGGAATTTAAAAAGCTTATATGCATTTACCCTTCACGATCATAGACCCTACCCTCATGATCATGAAGAGGACTATTTGACTTAGACATGTCCTAATATTTAATTCTGTATATGATTGTGATATTGACCACATGATCATGATGAATTACCCGACATTGCCTCGCTATCGTGACCCCCACCCCATGATATTGTGATGGCATATGTTTCATGTCTTTGCAATTTCAACAGTAGCCATGCAATCACAATGAATAGGGGTAGCTGCACTTACAAGCAACAAGTAACAACAACAGAATGCTTCCAAAGTCCTCTATACTAGGTACGACTCTAGGGTACCAGTTATACCCTTGAATACTACTTAGTGACCCCTTACTCATTTACTAGGCTGTATGGTGGGGGTCATACACTGTCCCAGAAAAATTTTATCCTCTCCATTTTCGTATTTTAGGGTATAAGTTGTATACTATCGAGTCGTATGGAGTGTTGAGTTTGACCTAGTTGAAACTATTTTAGGTAAAACTCAACATATGGTTTAGGGTACCATTAATACCCCAAGATATTAGTGAAATGTGTGTGGTCATAACTTGGATATTTTAGGGGTCCATGGTGAGGCATAGGGTATGAGTTAGGGTACCACTCATACCCTGGGTTATGGTTTAGTCAAGTGAGTCCTACCCTTTTGGGAAGCCATTTTTTAGCTTTCAAACCTAGGGATTTATGGACATTTCCCACCCTAAAGACCTTAATTACCCTCAATATATAATGCATTGAGGCCTCCTAAATATTAATTTCAAAGACTAAAACATTCCAAATTCCCTCTCAAACACACTCTTGAAGCTGTGGAGACTAGGGTTCCAAGGGGTGTTCATCTATTAGCAAGTGGGAGTCAAATCCTTTTGTGAATCATCTTGTATAAGATATTTACTCTTTCCCTTTTTGATAACTCATAATACCTTGTGTTTTAAACATGGATTATACTTGTAAATGATGATTTTGAAATCAAATGTCAAGGGTTTTGCTGTCTATTGTTAAGTAATGTTTGCTTTTTCTTAGACTTGTGCTTATACTTGATTTTGGTAATGATTTACTCATATGGGTATTTGTTGTTTGTAGTTTAACAAGTGGGTCATGATTAACCCTAATATTTATTATTTCTACTTTGATTTTGGCCTTGTTAAAAAGCGTACCCATAAGGTGTTTATGAAAATGTCTAAGAGAAATATATAGTCACATGTTGATGATATTTTGAACTAGGGAATTGGTCCCATAAGTATGAGTAGTTTTTAAATGGTATTATATATACCTTTTTAGCCATGTAATTATTCAATTTATGACCTTGATAGTTTGATTGCTAAAAAGGTTAAAGTCCTTAAACATGAACTTGAATTGTGCTTGAACTAAAAAGTAGCATAAGAATGCTACTGAAGAATGAATGGATTTGTAAGGGGATTAATCACCACAATTTGACTTGGATGATAATTAAAAATAATTTATTAGCTTTTTATGGTGATTGTTTGATATGTAATTCATGAAGATCTTGTCGTCATGTATGATGTTGAATTGTGACCTTGATGGCTTTGAATGGTTAAATACGTTAAAGTCCCTAATTGTGAATGGTGTGATGTGAATGCATGGAAAAAGGTATAGAGTCCCAATGTTGACTAGTAATAGAAGTGATGGCTTGTGGTTATAGTCCACATGCATAATAAAAGGTCTTTTGGTTAGACTCCACTTGCATGATGAAATGGTTTATGGTTAGAGTCCACATGCGTGATAGAATATCTTGCATTTAGAGTCCACTTTCTTAATAAGATGGTTTGAGGTTAGAGTCCTATTTCACGATATAACCTAAGTGGTGAAAAGTTAGAGTCCTTCACTTCATGGTTCCAGTTTGAGTGCCTTGAAATTAATGCTAAGTCCTTGTTATTTTTGATACTTGATGTATCTATATGTATTTACATGTCTAGGTGTATAAATGTAGTGTCTTATGATAGCGTGAATTGGTATTGATTACTAACACTATTTAATCGTTACCGTTGAGTTAGATGCTATGCTCTAACTGCTTATGTCATAGACTTATTTTGGATTCTGTCTTAGCTATTGTTGGGCGCTTGTCTCAACATATTATTGACTCCAAATTTATAGAGGCTTATGAATGAATGTGGACTTGGGTATATTGGTTGTTAAATGTTGATTTTAATGAATGGCTAAAATTTCTTAAGCTATGAATGTTAGTTTTGATTCTGATATCTTATTATGTGTTCGGAGTTTATCCGATGCTTATGGATGGATGTGTTGGTTAGATGGGGTTATCAAGGAAATCTTCGATCCTCATTGGGCTTAATACAACCATACGACAAGGCCCTGTTTAGGGTCGTGTCTAGTTTGTATTGGAACCTATTTTCATGGTTAGTTAGGTATCCACAAAGTCGTGTCGGGTAGTGTCTATTTATGATTTTGTAGCACGCCACACTTATAAGAGAGAGGCTACAAGGAATTTAGGAATGCTTTACTTTTTTGTTGTCTTATTTTGAGGTATCGAGTTAAAGGTCTTAGATCCTCCTGATTTCTGCTATCTCATCTTTCAGATCATGCCTCCTGATAGCTCCCTAGTACAACATACGCAAGTGTATGTGATCTACCAAGTAATATAGTAGCCTTAAAGAAAGTTGAATATCGATCCCACGGGTACTTGTTTCAATGACTATTCAATTATAATTCACAATTTAAATTATTTGACGCAAGCGTAACCAAAAGAGGGTTTTTAATATTTGTAAACTAAGGTAAAGTAAACTATGTGTAAAATAAAGGTCTTGAGACAATCAATAAAAGAAAGCCTAGGGCTAAAGATCTTCTAACAATCATATTACGTCATTGAACTTCATTCGTTAAATGTCTTATCTTGGTTATTGATTCGTAGGGTTAATCGCATGATCATGGTCTCCCGACCTTAAATCGTTTACCTAAATTGGACATTACAACTACATCATTTAGTGGGGAAGTAATAATCCAATTAAGTTCTTAGCTTTATCATCCTAGATGTGAATCAAGTAAGGATTCTAGCTACATCCTACTCCTAGATGCTAATTCGAATTCCTTATTTCATAAAAGAATAAGAACCCTACTTTCGTCATCCCAACATTCTATCTTCCCATTCCCTCTCCCGATATCACAAGGTTGATAATATATGTATTCTAATGGTGATTAATCCTTAAAATTAGTAAAAATATAATAAACAAATGACCAAATATGATAAGCCAATCCAATGAAATTAATTCAAAATTATAGTATAACCCTGAAAAAAGAATTTTTAGCCACTAATATCCATAATCCTCATCCAAATAATTGCACGAATGATCAAAACCATAAAGAGCTAAATCAAATAATGTAAAACCTAAAAAAGAAGTTGCAGTGGTCTCCTATATTGTTTCAAGACTTCACAAGATATTTGCCAAAGTGTCCAAGGTGTATATTTATAGCAGAAAGCATTTGGCCAGCATGTAAATTACCCATGCGCCATGGGCTACATTTAATTGCACCAATAGGTGCACTACAGTATCTATAGAACCACTCCAAGGGTGATTCACATGCTCAATATCACTAAAATGTATGTGGAGACACATGCAATATCACGGCCAGCCACTAGAATGTGCCAATCAATCGAATTTTTGTCCAAGTGTTTTCTCCACTTATTCCTTTGCTAGTGGTGTTGTTTTTCCTTAGTTTTAAGCTTTTATATCATCAATATATCATTAAAATCAACCCTCCAAGCATCCTACATGATCACAAAATAAGTATTAGAGCTCAAAACAACATAACATTCAAAACGATGAGCGAGAAACACGAGCTAAGACTAGTCCTACTCGCTTAATCTTTAATATTTTTCTTTGGATATTGACTTGACTCAAAGACACTTTGAATGTTACAAACATGTTTTTTACACATAATATTATGCATTAAAACCATTATTAAATCATTTGACACCTTAGAATCCATCACGGTAGACTTGAACATCACCTAGCTCAAGCTAGTAAAACTAGTTTTCTCCCCTAAACTATCATTGAATGATTTAGACCAAAACTTGTTTGAAAAAACTTATAAACATTATAATTACATATTTGAATACTTAAATTCTTATTCATATAATCTTAAACCCATAAATCACATGAATTATACTTAAAACAAAACTAAACAAGCTAGAATAGAAACACTAGAGTGCATAAATACACCTAACATCACCATCCCACACTTTAAGCCTTATTTTTCCTTGCAAAACTCTTTACTGTAAGCATCATAAGATGAGGTGACTTAACATTTATACTACTATAAAGACATTCAAGCTAGTACTTCAATTACTATACAGAATGCAAGTTTCAACACTAAGCATGTTGTGTACACAATTGCAAGTTCAAGATCCCTACTTCAAAACATCCTAGCCTCAAGAATTGACTCATCATGTTGAAAAAGTCATACTAATTTCACAATGAAAGACATCATACAAATCACCTAAATTCATCAAACATATTCCCTCACAACAAGAGAGTTACCCATAATCAATCATATAAATGCAATTTGTAACACTACAAGATTCAAGTTTTTGCTCACTCTCAAAGAGAATGCACAAGTTACACATAATGAACCAAATGATTTCCCTTAGTGTAATACTCCACTAATACCAGAATATTAAGAGTTAATATCAAATAGGTCATCATGGGTTGTAATGTAAGCTAAGGGACGAATAGGAACTATTTTGGATGAACACTGACTATCTTCCCTAAGAGATATACTACACCACATTATGAAATTAAAACCAATCTCCAAGAACTAAATTACACCACTTTTTGTCTACCATATTCTTTTGTTTTCATTCACAAACACTATGGTGGGGGTGTGCTAAGCACACATCTTTCCATTTTTCCCTTTTTCACACTCACTTTATGTTATGCACACTTATGATAGCCACCATCAACTTAAGTGTTTTACCTTAGTTGAGGTGTAAAGTGTCCAAGATGGACTACGGCAAAGGTAGGTTCATTATAACATAACTGGTTTAAAAATGGGAAATTCTTTCAAACAATTTCTCTAACTCCCAACCACAACACAACAATCTCTTCGTACACCAATAACTATCACTTTGGGGCTTCACTTTCACCTTTTTTTTCTTCAATTCCACACTCCTTAACTCTTAAATTATTTCATTAAAGCACCTAAGATCTTTGGATCAAATTAAAGTCTATGAAAGAAGGGATTAGGCTATATATGAGGTGGCCAAAGAAAAATCTAAAGGCCCAATGGATCTTACCAGGATTATGCTCAAGGGTAGGTAGAAAAAGGTATAAAATAAGGATATCAAAGAAATGCCTATATCATCTCCAAAACCCCCACTCTTTATTTTTCTTTACAGATACACTAGGAAAGTTCTAGTCAGCACATGCAACAAGGAATATATAAATACCTCTAACACACAAGGCACATGCTGAAATTCAAGTAGGATATCATAGACTCCTAACCAAATAATCATATGAATTCAACTTTAAGTCAACAATTACAAGTGTCATAAACATGAGCCTAGGAGTCTGAAAAGTAGTAATTCACACAACCATCATGGTTTTTACAATCAAAAAATTTACATCATGCAGTCAAATATAGCACCAACAAGAATTTCTCACTTAATACTAACATAAAAAATTTTAAATTTACCCTAAAATTGGAATTTTCCCACCCCACACTTAAAAATCTAATTTGTCCCGAAAGTCTACTTTAAAGGTAGAGATAGAAATACTCCCTGAGGCATCTAGGCTTAGCTAGTTGCATCATTATACATCAAGAAGGTATGGGGTACTATTTGGAGGCTTCACGAGAAGATATTATAGCTTTGGCGTCTAGGTAGGCTAGGTTTACCTTATCTTTAGATTAAGCTTATTTACTAAAATTCTAAACTATTATACTATTTCTAGATAAGTACTTATATAAGTGTATTTTTGATATATATATAAACTGTCTTATTTATTGGAAAATTATCTCTTAATATAATATAACATAACATCAATTACTGTAGAACGTGAAATTAAATTGTAAAACCTTGAATTTATCCCTTTTTAATTGAGATTGATGGATGATTATTTAGACGTTGGGACTGTTATGATATGGTATGGATTTTAATATTATCGGTGGATATGGTTAGTATAAGTTTTTATTCGAGTCCGGTATTTGATTATTATGGTTACTATGAGTTCCGATTTGAGTTTGGTATTTGACTATTATAGTTACTCTGAGTTCTCGTTCAAGTTCGTAATTTGACTATTATGGTTACTATGAGTTTCGATTTGAGTCCAGCATTTGATTATTATGGTTAGTATGAGTTCTGGTTCGAGTCCAACATCTGATTATTATGGTTACTCTGAGTTTCGATTCGAGTTCAGCATTTGATTATTAGTTCTATATATCTGGCCTCTCGTTATTACGTATTAGTGCCGGTTCAAGTCTGGTGCACATCTGGATGACTATCATAATTTCTTGGGATTGTCTTAATTACAGATTATTTACGTTTATTTTCGTTAATTGCTACTTGTGTGTCCCACCAGCTTATCGGGGTATGGTTGGGTTAATTGTCTTCTTCAGTGTGCCTAACGGGCTTATGGGGGCCCAGTTAGGTTTGTTGTGTGCCTAACGGGCTTATGGGGTCCAGCTAGGTTATGTTTGATTTGTCTGTAATTATTACATTATTTAATTTCTATATCACTTATATTTATTTCTCTATCTTATTGGCGTAGCTTAGTAGTTATTTACCTTTCAATTTTTTTTACTGATGACTTAGATTATACCATTTCTATATTGAGGTTAGTTGGACGATGATGCCTACTGAATACTCGTTGTTTTTGGTACTCATACTACACTTCTGCATCTTTTTCCTGATATAGATCCGGGCACTAGCAATCGATGTTGATGTGATTCCTACCTTTTAGTACTAGTTTAGAGCTTGGTGATCTTGCTATTGTCTAAGAGTGATCCTTCTCTATCTACTCTGGTTTAGTTTTTTGTACTCGAGACTACTTGTGTATATTGGGTATATTTGTGATTTTGTCTAGTGCTCTTGGTATATTTTAGTAGTGGCTCTAGTACCAACCTTACTAGGTCCTGGGAGGGATTGTCTTTTGTATTTGGTAATTTTCCTTCTCTGGTTTTAGCATATGAGATATGGTTACTTTCTGTTTGTTACTTGTTATTACTACTACTATCATTATACGCGATTTTTTCTAATTTTTGCCTATTAGCCCGTTATCTATTATTTTGGACTATAGCTTGGCTTGCCTACTAGGGGGATAAGTAGGCACCATCATGACTTGAGAAATCATGTCCTGACAAATTGGTATCAGAGCCTAGGTCTTACTGGTATTGTTAGTACTGGAGCTGATATTTAGTAGAGTACCACGAAAAGGTACAGAGATGTCTGTATCGTATGCTTGGGAGCCTACAGAGCATTTTTAGGGAAAAATCTCATTTTTTTGATCCATTTTTTAGCTTTGAGTCTTGGTACCTGTTATTAGTGGCTCTAGTACTGACCTTATCAGGTCTCAGAAGGAATTCATTTCTATAGTTGGTCCTTTTTTCTGCTCTCGTTTTGATATAATATATATGCTCTCTTCTTTGTTTTCACTTATTATTATAGTTGTTATCATCATACACAATCTTTTATTTGGTCTCTACCTATTAGCCTGTAACCTATCATTCTATGCTATGGTTTGGCTTGCCTACTGGTGGGATAAGGTAGGCGCCATCACGACTTGAGAAATTGTGTCAGTCTTTACCATGCTCCTTAGCTCAGGTTTCCAATACTCAAACATTCCATCAACTCGCAACTGAATATAAAACAACAAAACTATGTGAAGTAAAAAACTAAAAATACTAAAAATAAAATATACCTACTTTAACTTGGGTTGCCTCCTAAGCAAAACCTGATTTAGTGTAGCAGCATGACCCAACTCAGCTTAACAAAATTCCTTCATCCTTTTTCTCACACTAGGAGGCCATCTTCTTATTTATTTTTGACCTCTTGAGTTGGAAGTCTTAAGGTTAATAACTTTCTCAACTATAACCTTTTTAGGCTCATCAATCTGCATTATGTCAGGCTTTGGTGGTTGTGGCTTAGGCTGCTCGATGAGGGTGTCCGATGAGGTCTTTTATGGAATAGACTCCACCACCCCACACATATCCCCTTCAATCATAGTAATCATACACAAGTATTTTTAGTGGTATAGTTTGTTAAGGGGTTTTTACAATTTAAAAATCACCTCTTCATCCTCCAACCTCATTGTGAACGTGCCCTCTCTCAAATTAATTAAAGCTCTCCCCGTCACAAATAATGGATGCCCCATGATTACTGGTACTCTTTCATCTTCCTGAAAATCTAAAACAATAAAGTCAGCAGGAATTATAAATTTACCAACCTTTATGGGAACATCCTTTATTACTCCTTAAGGATGGGCTATGGTCTCATTTGCTAGTTGTAGTAGTACAGAGATCGGTCTAGGCTTTCCAAAGACCAATGTGTTCAACAAATATAGGGGCATCAGTTTGATACTTTCCCCTAAATTATTAAGTTTCTAATTCACCTAGTTGTTGCCAATTTGAATGGGTAGAGCGAACTTCCCTAGGTCTTTAAGCTTTTCTAGCATCTTTTGAGTCACCACTAAACTACACTCCTCAGTGAGTGCTATCGCCTTCAAATCCTATAACTTAACTGTATTACCGACCACGTCCCTCAAGTACTTGGCGTAGTTGGGCATTTCCTGAAAAACATCTAAAAAGGGTAAGTTAATATGTAGCTCTCTTAATATGTCAAAGAACTTGTTTACGCACGCATCCTCCTTTGCCTTTATAAGCTTTTGTGGGAAAGGTAGTTGTGGGATCTTCTTCACTTTTACAACAACTTTTTCTTTTCAGTACTTATACTTCCTCGACTCTTTAATAACCTGATCATTTACCTATTTAGGACTCGAATCAGTATCTACCTCCTTAGTTTTATTTTGAGGTTCTCCATGAAACTCTTTACTACTCCTCAAAGTGGTTTCCAGAACTTATTTTGGATTTGGTTACCAAGTGAACTCTGTCCTAACTGCAACTCCAAGCTTCTTGTAGCCACTTGCTAGCTTTTTATTTCTACCTATTGACTTTTTATATTTTCAACCAACTTTTCTTGACCGACAATAAGTTGTTTTAACATCTCCTCCACATTGCTAGTCTAAGTTTTTCCTTGATTTGCTTGAGACCGTAGTTTTTGAGACTGTTGCAGATTGTTATTTTATTGTTGATTTAGTGGCTGATTTTTCCACTTCATGTTGTAAGTGTTACTCTAGTTAGGCCTCAAAATATTTCCCACAAACATAATGGACTTAGGATTTACTGCACATATATTTTTAGAGTGACTACTATTTCCACACACCACATACTAAGTGCTTGTCTGCTGAATTGCATAAACTGCAGCTACAGGCAGTGTAGCACCCAATTTCATATTGCTAAGTTGTGTATTTGACTAATTTTTCAGTGCATCAATCTGGGCAGATATTGCGGTAAATTGATCCACCTATAAAAGACTAGAAATTTTTTTAGTAGCAATCCTTTAGTCCGAATGCCACTCAGGATTACCTTGTGCAATATGGTTCAACAAAGAATACAACTCATCATAGTCATCTCCAGAGCATGACCTTCTGCAGGTTAATCTAACAAAATCTTTGTGTTATGGTCAAGTGCCTCAATAAAAGTATAAGCTAATACCTCATTGTACTATTAATGGTGTGGACAATCCCAAAGAAGTTCTTTGAACCGCTCCCAAGAAGTATATAAATTTTTGTCTGGCTTTTGTTTGAAGTACACAATCTCACTGCGAAGTCTCCAATTCTTTCTAGATAGGAAAAATTTGATGAGGAATCTCCAAGCTAAGTCGTCTAATTACGTGATTGTATTTTACAACTCAGCAATCAACCACTTCTTTGCTTCCCCCAACAGTGAGAAGGGGAATAGTGTCAGCCTCACTTAGTCATCATTCACACCTTTCGGGATGAATGTGGCATTGATTTTTAGAAAATTTAGTAGGTGGACCTGTGGATCTTCATGTGAAAGCACAGTGAACTATCCACTGCTAATCAAAAGTTGCACCATATTTCGCTTCAACTCAAAATTACCTCTAGCCGTTGGTTTCTGAAATGTGGAGGTCAAATTTGTTGGAAGTGGGATTTCCACTTCTCTAATTTTCCTGCGGGTTTCTATTTCATCAGCTATGAGATTAGTATTATCTTAATCTTCTTTAATTTGCATAATACAAGGGAGAACGGTTTTTTCTCTCCTTCATTGATGGAAGAGTTTGTCGAGTTCAGGACTCAGTTAACCAAACTCCCGATCCCTTGCCATCTTACTACTTTGAAAACATGTTTAATGCAAATACAAAACTAAGAGAAAGCATATAACACAAAAGTAATCCACAGAGCAAAACTGAAAACAAAACAGATGCTAAATTTCAAGTCCCCGACAATGGTGCCAAAAATTTGACAGTTCCCAAGCAGACATGCAAGTGTACGTGGTCAACCAAGTAATATAGTGGCCTTAAAGAAAAAGAAATATCAATCCTATGTGGACTTGTTTCATTGACTATTCAATACTAATTCACAATTTAGATTAATTGATTCAAACGTAACCAAAAAAGAGTTTTTAATGTTTGTAAACTAAGGTAAAGTAAACAATGCATAAAATAAAGGTCTTGAGACAATCAAAAGGACAAAGCCTAGGGTTAAAGCACTTCAAACAATCATATTACGTCATTGAACTCCATTCGTTAAATCACTTATCTTTGTTGTTGATTCGTAGGGTTAATCGAATGATCATGGTCTACCATCCTCTAATCATTTACGTAACTTGGATATTACAAATAAATCATTGAGTGGGGATGTAATGATCCAATTAAGTGCTTAACGTTATAATCCTACTGTGAATCAAATAACTCTTCTAGGTACATCCATGTCCTAACACTAATTCGAATTTCTTATTTCGTAAGACAATAAGAACCCTAATTTGTGCATCCCCACATTCTATCTTTTCATTCCCTCTCTCGAGATCAAAAGGTTAGTAATATATATATTATAAGGGTGATCAGTCCTACAAATAAGTAAAACAAGAATAAACAAGCAATCAAATATGATAAGCGAATCCAACAAAATAAATTCAAAATAATAGTAGTCATGTTCTTGGATTTAACCCCGAATATGGAGTTTTAAGCCACTAATAACTATAATCCTCATCCAAATAATTATATGAATGATCAAAACCATAGAGATCTAAGTTTAAGAATGTAAAAACTAAAGAGAAGTTGTGGCATCCTCCTCTATTATTTCATGAAGTCACAAGGTATTTGCCAAAGTTTCCAAGGTGTATATTTATAGTAGAAAGCATTTAGCCGACATGTAAATGACCCATGCACCATGGATTACAATGAATTGCACTAATAGGTGAAATGTAGGCTCTATATTACCAATCTAATGGTACTGTGCATGCTCTATAGCACTGCAGTGGAAGGCGCGACGTGTGCAAATCGCGGGCAGACACTAGAATGTACCAATCGATGCAATATTTGATTAGGTGTTTCCTTCATTTTTTTCTTTTCTTGTGGTGTCATTTAGTCTTATATGTCATCTTGTATCTATTAAATATAACATCAAAATCAACCATCCAATAATCCTACATGATCACACAACAACTATTAGAGCTCACAACAACATAACATTCATAACAATGAGCGACAAACACGAGCTAAGACTAGGCTTCCTCGCATAATCTTTAACATTTTCTTTGACTCTTTACTTTACTAAAATACACTTTTCACATTAGAAAAAAAAATTTCCACATACATTAAAACTATTAGGAACTCATTTGACAACTTGTAATCCATCACGATAGACTAGAACTCACCTTGCTCAAGCTAGTAAATCTAGTTTTCTCGCCTAAACTCTAATTGTACGATTTAAAACCAAACATGACTGAAAGCACTTATAAATGTTATAATTACATACTTCAACATTTAAATGATTATTCATATCATCTTCAACCTATAAAACACACGAATTATCCTCAAAACAAAACTAAACAAGCTAGAATAGCAATATTATAGTTCATAAATAAACCCAACATCACCTTCAAGGATCTGATACTTAGGAAATATCTTATATACTGACTGAAGGACCTATAGATAGAGATCATCCAACTTTTAAGATCCAGACTAGGGCTGGGGCTACGACATATAACTATACTCTTGGTGTTTTACCGGTCCCCACTAACCATGCTTAAGATAGTGACACTCCCACTCAGTCACCTCAACGAGATGATACTAATTCTATGTGTCATTACTCTCTTAATATATTGACTCAATTGGTGGCTTCTCAATTGAAGTGTGGTGCTCTGGCTACTATATCTTTTGAGGCCACAAGGGTTGGCCAGTTTTATAGAGTGCACCCTCCTATATTTATTGGTGCGAAGGTGGATAAATATCCTTAAAGTATCATTAATAACATAGAGAAGATCTTCACGATCATGCATGCTTTGGAGGTTAAGGATGTCATGTTTTCTTCCTACCTATTGAAAGATATAACGTACTAAGGTACAAAGTGTGGGAACTATCGAGAGGTGTGGATAATAGTTATGCCCTTTGGGAGGATTTCTCTGAGGCCTTCTTGGATCGCTTCTTCCCTCAAGAGTTGAGGGAAGTGAAAATAGATGAGTTTTTAAACTTGAAAAAAGAAAGGATGTTTATCAAGAAGTCTACCTTGAAATTCCATCCATTGTCAAGGTATACTCCTGAGATAGTTTCTAGCATAAGGTCTAAACTGCATAAGTTTGCTTTGGGATTTTCCCATGAGTTGGTGCTTGAGAGAAAGGAGGCTTTAGTGATATAAAATATGGACATCTCTTAGTTTGTCCTGTATATACAATAAGTGGAAGAAGAGAAAAATAAATAGATTGAGTTTAGTGAAAGAAAAGTAAAGAAATGCAGGCCTTCTAAGAAAGCCGGTAGAGATATTAGGAAGTGGACAAGAATGAATTAGGGGAGTTCAAGTTTTTTCACCTTGGCTAGTGCTCCTTACTTGAAGTCATCGAGTGATTATTAGTCTCAGTTTAGTGGTGGGTTTTGGACAATGGGTACCTAATATCAAACTAATGGGACTCAATTGGCTCCATCCTACCCTACTTATAGATTTTGTGGTCAGCATCATCATGGTTAGTGTGAGATAAGGAGAAACAAATGCTTTAAATATGGCCAGATTAGGCATATGTAGTGAGATTGCCTCTCTCTAGTGGCTTCTTGGGCCAATAGGGCCCCTATTTCTACTTTATTTGCTCTTACACTGAAGGGTACTTCCTCTGCTTCTACCTTTAGTTCTGGTATCGGCACTAGCCAAAATACCTTATATGCACTATCTACTTGCTAGGAGTCTGAGGTGTTTCCAGATATTGTTACAGGTATGTTTATACTTTTCTCCCATGATATGTATTGTTTGATTTATCCGAGGTCCACTTTTTCTTATGTGATCCCATTTTTGGCCATGCATTTTTGTTTTGGTCCTTAGTATCTGTAAGTTTCCTTTTTTATTTCTATCCTGGTAGAAGATTCTATGGTTGTTGAAAGAGTCTATAAGGGTGTGTGGTAGTTTTTGGTAGTAAATAAAATCTTGTAGATTTGATATAGTTAGACATAGTCAATTTTAACATTATTTTGGGATGAATTTGTAGCATTCATGTTATGCTTCCTTAGATTAAGACCCATAAGGTCACGTTTAAATTCCCTAATGAGTCAATTATTGTATTGGAAGGCCCTTATTAAGAATCCATTCCCGTGGTTAATGAGTTTCCCGATGACCTTATCCACATTCCATCCTAAGGGGAAATTGAATTTTGAATCGATCTTATTTTAGACACTCGTCCAATTTCTATCTCTCCTTATATAATGACTCTGGTAAAGTTGAAGGATCTTAAGGAGAAATTGAAGGATCTTCTAGACAAAGGTTTTATCTATCCCAGTGTGTCTCCTTGGGGGTGCTCCCGTATTGTTTATGTATAAGAAGGTTGGTTCCCTTCATTTGTGCATACATTATCGTCACTTGAACAAACTGACCGTAAAGAATAAATATCCTCTTCCTAGTATCGATAATTTATTTTACCAATTTTAAGGTGAAAAGTACTTCTCCATGATTAATCATAGGTTAGTTTATTATCATTTTAAGATTAGAGAAGTGGATATCTCTAAGACTGCCTTTAAGACCCGATAGGGTCACTATGAGTTCCTATTCATGTATTTTGGGTTAACCAAGGTCTCCACGACATTAATGGATATGATGAATAGGGTTTTCTATCCATTCTTGGACTTAATTTTTATCATCTTCTTTGATAACATCTTAGTTTATTCTAAGTTTAAGGCGGATCATGTCGATAGGCTATATGTTGTATGGCAAACTTTGAATTGTCATCATTTGTATGCCAATTTCTCTAAGTGTGAGCTTTTGTTGAAAGTTGTAACTACTCTTGGTTATGTTATCTCTAGTGAAGAGATCATTGTAGATCTTGAAAAGGTTGTCGTGGTTAAGAAGTAGCCTAGACCTTCGACTCCAATAGATATTCAGAGATTCTTTGGTCTAGCTGGTTACTATAGGAGATTTATAGAAAGTTTTTACATGATAGCTTCCCCATCGAATAAGTTGACCCAAAAGAAAGTCAAGTTCTTATGGTCGGATGCATGTGAAGGTAGTTTTGAAAAGTTTAAAGATAAATTAACATCGGCTCCAGTTTTGACCTTACCCGTGGGTAATGATGTTTTATTGTATATTGTGATGCTTCTCATATTAGGATTTGTTTTATATTGATGCATCATGGTAGGGTGGTGGCCTACGCTTCTGGGCAGTTGAAAGTTCTTGAGAAGAACTACCCAACTTATAACTTGAAGTTGTTAACTGTGGTTGTTGCATTGGATATTTGGCGACATTATCTCCTAAGCTCTATTTTGACATATTTTTTGATCATAAGTGCCTTTAAAATGTATTTACGAAGAAGGAGTTAACTCTCTGGCAAAGAATGTGGCTTGAGTTGGTGAAGGACTACGACATGATTTTTCATTATCATTGAGGTAAAGCTAACAAACTTTCTGATACTCTTAGTAGGTTTTCCATGGCGATTTTTTCTCATGTGGATAAGGATAAGTGGGAGATGGTATAGGATATTCACCGATTGTATAGTCTTGGGGTTCATCTGTCAGACTCAAAGAATGGTGGTGTGTTTGTGTATCTAGTATCACAGTCATCTCTTATGGTTGAGATAAAGGAAAAGTAAATATTGGATCTCGACTTGGTGAATATTAAGAGTAATATGGGTCAATAAAAGATTGTTGACAATGTGATTGGTGGTGATGGTATCTTAAAGTACCGAGTGAGGTTACGTGTTCCCAATATCGATGGATTGAGGGAAAGGATTATGGCTAAGTCACATAGGTCTTAGTATACTATTCATCCTAATTCTACAAATATGTATCATGTTCTTTGGGTGTTTTATTTATGGAATAATATGAAGAGAGATATGGCTAGCCATGTGGCTAAGTGTATGGTGTTCCAACAAGTGAAAGTTGAGAACTTGAGAGCCATAGGTTTATACCAAGATATTGAGTTATCTAAATGGAAGTTGGAGGTGATTAATATGCATTTCATTATCGGTCTTCCCTGGTTTTGGAATCAATGTGATTTTATATGGGTCATTATGTATAGAATGACAAGTTCATCCATTTCATACCGGTAAGTACTAGTTATTTTGTGGAGGATTATGCTAAGTTTTATCTTTCAGAGATTGTGAAGTTGCATGGTGCTCTAGTATATACCATCTCAAATCCTGGTACTCCATTTTCATCTAGATTTTGGAAGTCATTTCATAAAGGTTTAAGAACTAAGGTGTGCCTTAGTACTGCTTTCCACCCACAAACAGATAGGAAAATGGAGTGGACCATCCAAACATTGAAGGATATATTTGAAGCTTGTAGCTGGTATGACCATTTGTACTTGATTGAGTTTGCTTATAACAATAGTGACAACTCTAGCATTGGTATGACTCCTTTTGAGGCGTTGTATGGTAGAAGATATCGCTCCCTATAGGGTAGTTTGAAGTTGGTGAGGGTAAGTTGTTTGCCCCTAATTTGATTCACCAAGCCATGGAGAAGGTGTAGGTGATTCATGATATGTTGGAAACTGCTCAAAGTCACCAAAAATTCTATATGGATGTGAAGCATAGGGATTTGGCGTTTAATGTTGGTGATTGGGTATTATTGAAGGTGTCTCCCATGTAGGGAGTGATGCAGTTTTATAAGAAGGGCATTCCTAGTCCCCGATATGTTGGTCCCTACTTGATTTTGTAAAGGGATGGAAATGTTGCATATGATTTTGAGTTGCCTTTTACTTTGAACTCCATCCATGCAGTTTTTTTATGTCTTCATGTTGCATAAATATGTGGGTGATCCTTTGTTGGTTCACCTTTTGGAAGATATTGATGTTATGGACTCTTTGTTCTATTAGGAGGTCCTGGTGAGGGTTTTAGATCATCAAGTTTACCTTCTCCGAATGAAATATGTGACTTCGGTGAAGGTTCTATAGAGGAACCAAAACTCTGAGGAAGCTACTTGGGAGGCAGAAGAGTACATGAAGTCCAAGTATCCGCATTTTTTTCCCATTTCGGAGACTCATGCTTGAGGTATGTGTTAATTTTTTTAATTTCATTAGTGTCCTTGATATACAATGGGTTCAAGTCCCTAAACTTTGAATTTAGAAATTTCTTTGATAGATAATGGGTTTGAGTCCCAAAGTCAAAGAAATGAATGGTTGATTGATAATAGTCTTGTCATGTGCCTTATTAATGTTGTATGTCTTGATTTATAACTTGGTTAAAGGTTAGTTGATATGTAGTAATTTATTAAATCATGTTTATGCTTACCTTACCTATCATTCATGGACAAATAATCCATGTGGGGGAGATTTGAAACCCCTAGGCTTTAGACCCTTAGAAAATTGGTTTAAGTTAAGCCTCTAGATAAGGTACGACTCCAGGTTACCAGTCGTACCATTGAATCTTACTTAGTGACCCCTCACTCGTATACTAAGTAGTATAGTGGGGTTCATACACTGTCAGAAATATAATTTAGCCTTCCCACGGTCGTATGTTAGGGTGCGGGTCGTATACTACCTAGTCGTATAGAGTAATGAGTTTGACCTATTTGAAACTATTTTAGGTATGAATCAAGGTAACGTTTTGGGTACCATTCGTACCCTAAGATACAATTCAAGTGTGTGTGGTCATACCTTGGGCAATGTAGGGGTCCTGGGTGAGCCCTAGGGTATGAGTTAGGGAACCACTCGTACCCTAAGGTACGGTTTAGTCAAGTGAGTTGCACTTTCCTGGGAAGCCACTTTTCAGCTTTTAAGCCAAGGGTTTTGTGGACATTTTCGACCTGAAAATCCTTAAGTCACCTAAGTATATAATGTTTTGTGGCCTCTTAAACACCCATTTACAAGACCAAAAAATTCTAAATTCCTTCTTAAACACACTCTTGCAGATTTGGAGGTTTGGATTCCAAGGGGTGTTCATCTAGTAGAAATGAGTAGTCAAGTCCTTCCGTGAATCATCTTGTATTATCCATGTTACTCTTTCCCATATTGCTAACTCAAATTATCTTGTGTTTTAAACATGTATTATGACTTGTAAATGATGATTTTGAAATCAAATGTCAATGTTTTCGATGCCTAGTGTTGTGTAATGTTTGATCTTTCTAAGACTTGTGTTTATACTTAATTTTGGTGATGATTTGCACATGTGGGTACTTGTTGTATGTGGTTTAAAAAGTGGGTCATATGTATCCCTAAGATTGATGATTTCTACTTTGATTTTGGCCTTGGTAAAAGAATACCCACAAGGTATTTGTGAAAATGTCTAAGAGAAATATCTAGTCACATGTTGATGATGTTTTGAACTAAGGAAATGGTACCTTAAGTATGAGTGTTTATTAAATGGTATTGTAAATACCTTATTAGCCATATAATTAGTCAATTTATGACATTGATAGTTTGATGGCTTAAAGGGTTAAAGTCCCTGAACATGAACTTGAATTGTGCTTGAACTAAAGAGTGGCATAAGAGATTAGTTGAAGAATGAATGTCTTTGTAAGGGTCTTGATGACCACAATTTTACTTGGATGATAATTGAAACTAATGTATTGTCTTATTAGAGTGATTGTTTCATATGTGATTCATGAAGACCTTGTGGTTATGTATGATGTTGGATTGTGACATTGATAGCTTAGAATGTTTAAAAGGGTTAAAGTCCCCAATTGTGAATGGTGTGATGTGAATGAATGGATGAAAGGTTAGAGTCTCAATGTCAACCAGTAATGGGCCTGAGGGCCTATGGTTAGAGTCCACATGTATGATAAAAGTCAACTTGTGTGATGAATATCTTTTGGTTGGAGTCCACCTGTGTAATGGAATGGCTTGTGGTTAGAGTCTATTTTCTTAATAAGATAGTTTGAGGCTAGAGTCCTTTTTCTTGATGTAACCTAAACGGTGGAAGGTTAGAGTCCATCACTTTAGGGTTCGTATTCAGTGCTTTTAAATTAATGCTAAGGCCTTGTCATCTTTGGCACTTGATGTATCCATATGTATTTACATATCTATGTGTATAAATATGGTGGCTTATAAGGGCGTGACTTGGTATTGAATAATAACATCATTTTATCCTTATCCTTGAGTTACATACAAGCGCTCTAACCACTAACCATCTCCTGACGTTGTGTTCCCACATGACATAGAGGCTAGATCATCTTCTTCTCTTCTTGCACCGTGATTAGGTGTTCGGGCGATTCGAGTATTGACATTGAAGTGGTGAGCTTCCATCTTTTGGAAGGCATATATTTCATGGTCTTCTTAGCTTATGTCATAAGACTTATATTGGATTCGGTCCAACTATTGTTGAGGGATTTTTCTGAAATGTTATTCACTCCGAATTTATAGAGGCTTGTGGATGACTGTGGACTTTGGTAGATTGGTTTTTGAATGTGGATATTAATGAATGGCTAGACTTTCTTAAGATATGAATGTTAGTATTGTTTCTGCTATCTCATTATGTGTTTAGAGTGTATCCGAAACTTATGGATTGATATGTTGGTTAGGTGAGGTTTGTGGGGTAATCGCCGATTGACAGCGGCCAAGCACACAAGTAAGTGTACGTAGTCTACAAATTAATATAGTTGCCTTAAATAAAGCCAAGTATCGATACCACAGAATCTTGTTCCAGCAACTATCAATTTCTAGTTAACTTATTAAGATTAACTTGATACGAAGTAACTAAAAAGAGTTTGGAGATTTGTAAAAAAAAACATAACATAAACAATGCATAAAATAAAATACTTGAGACAATCTATAGAGTAAAGCACAGGGTTAATGCACTTCAAACAATCATACTAAGTTATTAAACTTCATTCTTAAGTCGCTTATCTTTGTCGTTGATTCTTAGGGTTTATCACATGATCATGGTCTCCAAACCTCTAATCGTCTACCTAACTTTAACAATATAATTATATCGTTAAGTGGGGATGGAATAATCCATTTAGCTTCTTAACGCTATATTCCTACGTATGACCCAATCAAGGCTTCTAGGTACATCCACGTCCTAGACGCTAATTCAAATTCCTTATTTCATAAATGAATAAGAATCAAACTTTGTTTATCCCCACATACAATCTTCCTATTCCCCCTCCCGAGATCAAATGGTCATAATATGTGTATTCTAAGGTTTTTTACTCCTCAAAAGAATTAAAACAAGGAGAAACAAACAACCAAAGATGATAACAAAGTCAAACAAAATCAATTCAAAACGATAGTAGTCATGTTCTTTGCTTTAACCCCGAAAAAGGGGGTGTTTAGCCACTAATCAACATAATCATGATCTCAATAATTGAATGCATAATCAAAACTAGTAAAAAGCTAAATTTTATGAATAAAAACTCTACATAAAGTTCTTTTCATCCCTTTAAAATACTCCAAGACGCCTAAATATTCTTTTCAAAGTTGTAGGATCGTGTATTTATAGTAAAAACTAAGCCTAGGCCTTGTAGGAAGAGGGGGTGTCCCAGGATGTTGTGCATTGCACTAGTGGGGGAGTCACAGGCTGTATTGTACTACTCCAATGGAAGATGCACGGGATCCATAGCCTTCTATGGTTGAGGCATTGCAGGGCAATCGCCTCCACTCACTGGCATTTTCCAATTGCTCCAATATTTGTCTAAGTGTTCCACCACTTCTCCTCTTTCCTTGTGATGTTGTTTTTCCTTGGTTATAATCTTGTATATCATATAAATATCATGCACTTCAAATCATCAAGAATCCTACATGATCAAACATCACAAATTCGAGTTCAACACAACACAACCTCAACAATAGTGAACTAGAAACTCAATCTAAGCACTAGTCTCGACCACTTTACTCATTAATAAATTGGTGACTCTTGGCTCATTTTAATTGAATGTTTCACACTTTAAAATTCTTTTAAACATATAATTACACATTTACCATAAGGAACTCATTTAACACACTAGAATCCATCGAGACTAACTAGAATGATCGCTAGATAAAGCTAGTAACACTAGTTTTCTCGTTTGAACTCTAAGTGACTAAATTAAGCACAAACTTATTTGAAAACACTTCTAAACATTGTAATCCCATACTTGAACAATTAAATGATTATTTATATCATCATTAACACATAAATAACATGAATTTTCCTCAAAACAAGGCTAATTAGTCTATGATAACAACATTAGAGTGCATAAATACAACCAACATCACCACCCCACATGTAAAGTCTTGTTCGTGCTCGAACAAATATTTACTCTAAGAATCATAAATTGACGAGACTCTGCACTTACACTATATACAAAAAAGTCAACCTAGTACTATAATGACTACACGGGATGCAAGCTTAAGCAATAAGCATGTTATGTACATAATTGAGAGTTCAAGAATACTACTTCAAAATATTCTAGCCTCAAGAATTGACTCACCTAGTTAGAAAACTCATGCACATTGCTCAATAAAAGACATCATACAAATGTAGTGTTCCAACTCACCTTTGAAAAATTTTATTCAAAATAATTTTTGACTTTTTCATAATGGTCCACAAATATAGGTTCAAGTTAAGAAATTCTATTGAATGAGGAAAAAGTGTTTGGCACCCCTCGGTCCCGTGGTTTGACCACGGTTGCTTCATGGTTTATATCAGCTAGTACGATACTATATAATGTATAAACCAACAAAACACACATACAAGAAAACAAAAAAATATAAAACAATCAAAACTACAAAAATAGTGACTAGTCCAATATTACAAACCAAGATAAAACTGCTGAAATAAAAACCTAAACTATTCTAATTACCCTATATATGCTTTACCTGATGCCTCGATCCTTGATCACGAACCACCTTTGAATATATGATACTTCAGGGCATTCCCCGGTGATTAAGTACAATGTGCCTCGAGGTACTCCCTGGCAAATAAATACAATTTTGATTCGATGCGATAAAATAGAAAACCTTTCACACAATTATTCAAACATTCAACAATTCACAATTCTTACTTTTCCCTACCTAACCTACCATTTGCCTACATATTTTGACCTATTATAATGCTAATATGTTCGACAACATCAACGTTTATTTCAAATAATTTTATATCAATCTCAATCCCTCCCAAATTCTGTTTTAGACAAGAATTTTATATGTAACTAGTTATTACAATCCATACTAACATCATGTTCATACCATAATCAATTATTCATAGATAAAAAATACCAAACATCACAAAAATCACCCAATGATGATCATTAAACACATAATCATAACATCAACAACAACAACAACAACAAACCCAGTGTATTCCCACCTAGTGGGGTCTGGGGGGGTAAGATGTACAAATTCCATACCTCTACCTCTGATGAAGTAGAAAGGCTATTTAAGATAGACCCCCGGCTCAAGGCACGAGATACCACACAAACACATAGTAAAGCACAGAAGCAGATTACATAACAAAAATACGGCACCCATAAGTAATATAAAACAGAGGAAAGAAGAGGAAAGCACACAGATTCATAATAAAACATGCAACATGGAACACGGAATCATAACAGGAATAAAACCCCCACCAAGTAATTCCCTACACTAGCGACCCAAACTGGCCCTAATCCTCTGCCGAAATTCGCGCCCTCTAGACCTTCCTATCTAGGGTCATGTCCTCGGTGAGCTGTAACTGTTCCATGTCCCACCTAATCACCTCACCCCAGTACTTCTTCGGCCTACCCCTACCCCGCCTAAAACTACCCAACGCTAGCCTCTCACACCTACCGACCAGGGCATCCATGCCCCTCCTCTTCACGTGTCCGAACCATCTCAATCGTGCTTTCCTCATCTTGCACTCCACTGAAATCACACCAACCTTCTCTCGGATAGTCTCATTCCGAACTCTATCCCCTCTAGTCAGTCCACACATCCAGCGCAACATCCGCATTTCTGCCACCTTCATTTTTTGGATGTGGGAGTTCTTAACTGGCCAACACTCCGCTCCATACAACAAGGCCGGACGGACTACCACCCTGTGCCTTTAAGCTTGGGCGGCACCTTCTTATCACACAGCACCCCCGACGCGAGTTTCTACTTCATCCATCCCGCCCCAATACGGTGCGAGACATCCTCATCAATCTCATTGTTACTCTGGATCACGGACCCAAGATACTTGAACTTATCCCTCTTACATACCTCCTGTGCTTCCAGCTTCACTACTACCTCATTCTCCCGCATCACGTCATTAAACTTGCATTCCATATACTCAGTCTTGCTTCTGCTCACCCTGAACCCTTTAGACTCAAGAGTTTGCCTCCACACCTCTAATTTGTCATTCACACCCCCTCGAGTCTCATCTATCAGAACTACATCGTCTGTAAAAAGCATACACCACGGCACCTCCCCTTGAATGCGCCACGTCAACACATCCATCACCAACGCAAATAAAAAGGGACTAAGAGTAGATCTCTGATGCAATCCTGTCAGGACAGACATAATCATAACATCAATAGGACAAATTAAATAAATAAAAAGAAAGAGTTGAAGAATTGGACCTTCTGAGTACTTTAGATATTCAACATTACTCGAATGAAAAGATAGAATCCACGTTGTCGAACCTCAAATTGAAACTTCGGTAAAAACCATCAACTCAATAATCAAATCCCCAAGATCAAAACCCAAATTCCCACAATAATTTTTTCAAACTGATTTGAAACTGAAAACCACAAGAAAAATAGAAACCATGATGTCCAAATCTAACCATAAATTCAAAAACTAATGATGATCTTGAACCAGTTTTCTCAATTGAGATGCAACAAGGTAATGACTGGCTTGTGGGTGGTGTTTTCTAGTGGCAGGGAGTGGATTTTGAGTGTGTGGTGGCTAAATTCGATGAAGGGTGGTAGATTTCAATTAGACATAGCTAATTCTAGTGTGAAAAACACTGGAAAACTAAAGACAACTAACTGGGTTCCCTCTGTTCACCATATATCTCTCTACCTCATATATTTTTCTTTGTTTTTTTGTTTTTTACTCTTGTTCTCACTGTTATTTATCTATTGATCTCACTATCTCTTCTTGTTTTTCTCTCTATCATCTCTCAATATCTCCTTCATATTCTATATTAGTTCCCATCCTCTCCTTCCTCTTTTACATTATTTTTTGTATATAGTTATGCAGTTTATCCCTCTATATATGTTCTTATTGAATCTCTATAGAATATGAATGGCTATGTAGAGTGTATGTTAGTGTCTATTGAAATAAAAGAGTGTGTATGTGAAAAAGGTAATATCTATGTGAATCTATTAATTGCGAGAGTATATGATTGTTTGAGTTTGTTTTGGGAAAAAGAGAAAAAAAATATAAGAAGATGGGGTAAGGGAGGGTGGAAATGGTCGGACTAGTGAGGTGGTTAGGTGTAAATATTAGTTTGTTGAGAATTTGTTATTTTTTTATTCTTGTGGAAAAGATATTAAATAGGGTAGGGTACATGTTATGGTAGGGTAAAAGGAAAAATTTTACTTTTAGGAGGGGAAAAATGATGTTTCTATGCCAGTTGCAAAGTGTATCATATTTCTACTAGATAGACCTGAGGTTGGGTTTTCACCAGTTAAACATTAGGACATGATATATCCAAGATGTATTTTAGGATTGGGTATGGGAATTATGTTATTTTGGTTATGTCATATAGGTTGACAAATGAACTGACAACTTTCATGAGCTGATTGAATTGTATCATTATATATTTTCTTGTGATTGTCTTTACTAATTATATTCTAGTTTACTCTAAGAGTAAGGCAAAACACACATGTCATTCTTACATTATTTCGAGTATCTTAAAGGAGAATTAGTTGTATGGTAATTTCTGAAAATAGTTATTTTGATTATCTTCTATGTTTTATAGGTCATTGAAACACCCCTGAGTTTTAACCCTTAGAAATTTCTTGAGTTTGAGCTTCTCAACATCAAATGACTTGAGGTTACTTATCATGTGATGTGGGTATAATTTAGGGTCCTTAACTCATATGATACTTAGTGTAGTTTTGTGGGTTACTATCTAAGGTACAAATGGACATCATAGGGGTTGAATAGAGATAATATGAGTGGTATAGTCTAAATTTGTATGCTGTCCAGTATCCAATCCCTTTGATTCTATCTTAGAAATAGTTTGAGGTACTAGTCGTATGGTATGGGTATGAATTAGGAAATAGGAGTCTTATGGTAAACAAGGTAATATCAAATATTTTGTCTAGGGTACAAATAGTGGGTACCAATCCTATGTTGTGAGTATGAGTTAGGCTAGAGTCGTACCCTCCTGCCATAATTTTATAGTTTAAGTTGGGGGTATTTAGGATATTTTCCCTGTTAACCTCTTTTTACCGCTCGACTCAAAACACTATTATGACTTTAACCACCCTATTCTTCTTAATCAAAAATACTATAAACACTCTCAAATATTTTTCATTGTTCTTGGTTCAAGAAAGGCTAGGGTTTCTTCAATACAATTAATTAAGGGCTTACATGTGTGGTTTCTGTACGTACTCCTTGGTATCTAAGGTATTTTACCCCTCCCTCATTGTTAGTTCAAACTAAAAGAATGTTTTATGGATGGTTTTCATGGTATTAATGTTATATTGTTTGGATTTTGAAATATATGTTAGGGGTTTTGGTTATTAATAGTTGTTTAATGTTTTCCCATATTTTACTTATGTTTTTTCACATTAACATATTGGTTTGAACATTGTGGAATATATGGTAATTGTAAGTAGGTTTAGGGGTACTTTGGATTCCCCAAATTGCTTGGTTTTAGTTTTGAAAACTATATGCCCTCAACACGTTTGTTAAAATGCCTATGAGAATGCTTTTCTCAAATTGTTTAACTATTATTGAAAACTTGCATTTAATATAACGGTAATGTAACCTAAATTGGTTTAAATGATTTTAAATGATTTGGTAAGGCCTTGGTGGCCATGGTTTTTGTTTGATTGGAAATGTTATGGGGTACACTCGAATCCCTCAAGTTTAGGCTAATGATATTGCTTGCAAGCTATAGTTGGTATGACGACACAACTTCATACTGCCTTATAAATGGACTGAAGGAATTGGTAGTTTGGTTATGTTCTAAAGGTTTTAATTAGGCGATAATGGCGGGCTGTGATAGCTAACCATAATGGTGTGAGTCTAATGGATGAGCATTGGAAACACATGTTTGTCAACATGAGGGTTGGTCATAGAGACATATAATTGAGGGTTACATGGGAATTTCCTAAGTTATACCTGTATATATGTATCAAGGAGGGTGAAAGGTACACTGGAATTCCCGACCCTTATGATATCTCCAGTTCATGTGGCTACACCAAATAGGTCCCGTTCAAGGGGACAACACTGGACTCATATATCTTGTAGGTGGTTTTAGGACGGTCAAGCTACACAGCCTCAGTTAAAGATTCGAATACATGCGAAACCCAGTTCCCAAACCCAACATCGATTACATCTGTATGAATGGATTTGATTGCATATGGTTACTTACTTGGTTTTAATTAATGTCATATTATATCCTTACTCCTGAGTACATTCTAGCATTTATCCACTAACCTATCTTCGGGCGCTATATCTTTATGCAATGCAGGAATCGATATACTAATCCTCCTGCTCAATGACATGGATTTAGGGACAGCTTTGTGTCATTTTAAAGTGGTGAGGTTGCATACTTTGAAAGGCTTTATTTAATATGGTCTTGTCTACATATTTTTGTTATTTCTTAGACTTTGGTTTTTCTCTAAGATCAGGGGCATGTCCCATCTAGATGTTTTTTTTACTTTTGATAGAGGCTTTGTGAGACTACTTTGGATTAACATGGGCGGTGTCGGTATTGGTGTTAAACTTGGAATTGTTATTGGTATTGTGGATAATAGCGTTTGACTATAGTTGATTTATTATTGTTCCATCTTGTTATGTTATACAATTGGAAATTATTTTACAAATGTTGTAGGGCGATTATGGTTGGGTAATAGGTTAGTCTCTAGTCCTGGTTGGGCTTGAGGTGCTAGATATGAATAGGCCTTGGTTCAGGTCATGTTTGATTTGTATTAAAGTCCTAGGTTCATTGTCACTTGAGAGCCCACAAAATCATGTTGTGTAGGGTCTCTTTTAAGGATGTGTAGGATGCCGTAATCATAAAGGAAAGGCTACTAGATATTTAGAAATGACTCTCTTTCTTGTGTTCTATTATAAAGCTAAGGTCCTAAATTCTCCTCTAATCCCTTATTGTTTGATTTTCAGAACATGCCTCCTCTATGATATAAAGCTTAAGGAAACTCCTCTATCCCAACTGAGGACAATGTTGATGGGACATGCTCTACTTATTGGGTCTAAACCCAGTCTAGAGGTCTAATTCTAGATTGTTTTGGAGTTCTACTGACTCCCTCTAATCCTTCTTTAACTCCTCCAGATGAAGTCACGAACACTGACTTTCATCAATATATTCATATGTTGGCTCAGTTAGTAACTTCTCAGTCTAATCATTGTATCCCTAATTACTCCATCTTCGAAGGCCATAAGTGTTGGCCAAATTCTTGAGGTTGAACCCTTTGACATTTACTGATATTAAGGTGGAGGAGAATCCTTAAGGTTTTATGGATGAAATGGAAATGATATTTTGTGTTATACATGCCATGAATGTAGAGGGCGTGGAGTTTGTAGCCTATTAGCTGAAGGATGTGGCATACCAATAGCATAATGAATAGGATCAAGCAATGGGTGTGTTGAGTCATTTTTGTGGGAGGATTTTTCTAATGCATTCCTGGACCACTTTTTTTGTTAGAAGTTGAGGGAAGTTAAGGTGGACAAATTTGTTAATCTTAAAAAAAAAAGGTAAGATATATATCAAAAAGTATGCCTTGAAGTTTCACCAATTGTCTTGGCATGCTTCAAAGTTGGTTTCTATTATGATTCCTAGAATAAGGAAGTTTTCTTTAGGTTTGTCCATAGATTTGATATTGGAGAGAAAGGTTTCCTTCTAGATCAAGCACATGGATATATCCAGGTTGCTTATGTACATTCAATAGGTAGAAGAAGAGAAAAAGAAAAAGGAAAAAATAGGAGAGAGGTAGGGAAAGAAGTTCATAGTCTCTGAATAGGGTAGTGGCCAACAACAAAGTTGCAAGGATGGTGGTAAGTGTCCAAAGAAGAAGTGGGATGATTCTGGGTCTTACTCGACGACTAGTGCTCCCTACCTAAACTCATCGGGTGATAGGTGTTTCTATGGTGGAGATAACTTTAGGGCATAGGATGCCCAATATCAGGCTAGTAGGTCCTAGTCAACTCCATCATATCCTCCCTATATGTTTTTTGGTAGATTGCATTAGGGTTTCTATGATAAGGTGAGGGATAGTTGTTTTAAGTATGGTTAACCATGGCATATGCTTAGAAACTATTTTGTTGGTAATTTTGCTTTGGGGGATAACAAGGTTCCACCTCTTTCATCATCAACTCCAGCACCAAAGGGTTCACTATCTAGTTTCAACACTAGTCCTAACCGTCTTTATGCTCTCACTACCTGACAGGATTTTGATTCATCACATGATTTCTTGACTAGTACCTTTAAACTCTTTATCTATGATATGTACTATTTACTTGATCTGGGGTCCACTCTTTCTTATGTGACCCAATTTGTGGTTTTGTATTTTTGTTTTTTTTTGGAGTGTGGTATGAAACCTTTTTTTGTTTTTCTACCATAATAGGTGACTCTGTAATTGCCAAGAATGTCTATAGGGGGTGTGTGGTATCTGTTGGTAGCAAAGAAACTTTGGTGGATCTTTTTGAATTAGATATGATGGATTTTGATGTCATATTAGAGATGGATTGGTTGCATTCGTTCTATGCTTCTCCACATTATCAGACCTATAAGGTTTTCCTTAAATTTCCTAGAGAGTTATTTATTGAGTGAGGAGGATGGTTCCCTAGCTCCTAAGGAGAAGTTCATGTCTTATCTTAAAGACCGAAGTTTAATCTCCAAGGGGTGTCTCTATCATGTAGTTCAGGTTTAAGATTCAAACTAGGATGGTCCTTCTTTGCATTCTTTTCTAGTGGTGAGTAAATTTCCTGAGGTCTTCCCTGATGAACTTCCTGATGTTCCTCCGTATAGGGAGATTGATTTTAAGATTGATCTTATTCTAGACACTCGTCCAATTTCTATTCCTCCATTTATAATGGCTCCAACTGAGTTGAAGGATCTTAACAATCAACTAAAGTATCTTTTGGATAAGGATTTCATTCATCCTAGTATGGCCCTGTAGGGTACACCAATCGTGCATAAGAAAGATGGTTCCTTTTGATGAGTATCGATTACTAATAGTTGAATAATGTGACTGTAAAGAATAAATATCCTCTTGTAAGGATAGATAGTTTGTTTGATCAGTTGCAGGGTGCTAAATTATTCACCGAGATTGATCTTTGATCTGGGTATCATCAGTTAAAGATTAGGAAGAGGATATCCCTAAGACTAATTTTTGTACTTGGTACAAGCATTTTGAGTTCTTGGTGATGTTGTTTGGTTTTCCCAATGCCCCTACGACATTCATAGATTTGATGAATAGGGTTTTCCATTAGTTTTTAAATTTATTTGTCATGGTTTTCATAGATGATATTTTGTTGTACTGGAAGAGCGAGGTTGATAATTTGAATCACCCCCACATTCGATTATAGACTTTAGAGGAGTAGCAATTTTATGCCAAAATTTTAAAATGTCAATTTTGGTTAAACATTGTCACTTTTCTGGGTCATATCATTTTGAGTAAAGGGATCATGGTGGATCCGCAGAAAGATGTAGTGTTTAAGAAGTGGCCTAGACCAAAGACTCCTATCGATATTGTGAACTTCTTAGGTTTGTCTTGTAATTATAGGAGGTTTGCAAATTTTTTTTTATTATAACTTCCCTGTAGACTAAGTTGACTAAATAAAGGTAAAGTTCTTATAGTCAGATGCTTCTGATAGTAGTTTCAAGAAATTGAAGGTTAAGCTCACTTCAACTTAAGTTTTGACTTTGCCTGAAGGCACTGATGGGTGTGTGATCTATTGTGATACATCCTATGTGGGACTTGGTTGTGTTCTGATGCAATGCAGAAAGGTGATATTTTATGCTTCTAGATAGTTGAAGTTGCATGAGAGGAATTACCCTACACATGATTTTGAATTACTAGTTATGGTGTTTGAATTGAAAATCTAGCATTACGTTTATATGGAGTGCATGTGGATATATTTTCTGATCATAAGATCCTTCAGTATATGTTTTCTCAGAAAGAGCTTAACCTTGGGCAAAGGAGACTGCTTGAACTTCTCAAAGATTATAACATATTTCTTCACTACCATCCCGGTAAAGCTAATGTCGTTGTTGACTCTCTTTGTAGGTTGTCCATAGGGAATCTAGCTGAGATAGTGAAGTATATTCACTATTTGTCTAACCTTGGAGTTTGCCTCTTTGACTCCAAGGATGGTGGTGTGTTTGTGTAGGAAGTGGTGTGGTCATCTCTTGGTGCCAAAATAAGCAAACACAAGTGTTAGATTCTATGTTGATAAGGTTCAAAGGTGACTTCGATGGGAAGAAGGTGATACCTTTGAGATTAATAGTGATGGTACCTTATGGTACCAGGGGAGGTTGTCTGTTCTTGATATACATAGTTTCCAAGAGAAGATCTTAGCTGAGGTGCATGAGTGGTACTAAGTTGTTTATCCTGGTTCAAATAAAATATGTCATCATTTTAAGAAGATGTATTGGTGTAACAATATAAATAGAGATGTGGCTAATTTTGTGGCCAACTGTATGGTGTGTCAATAAGTGAAAGTTGAGCACATGAGACCTAGAGGATTGTATCAATAAATTTAGGTGCCAAAATGGATATAGGAGGTGATCAGCATGGATTTAATCATCGATCTTTCCTAATATCAGAATTAATTTGTTTACATTTGGGTTATTGTGGATAGGATGACAATGTCATCTCACTTTATTCCAGTAAGGACGAACTTCTCGGTTGAGGATAATGTAAGGTTGTACCTGCAAAATATTTTGAAGTTGTTTGGGGTACCTATTTTTATTATCTCAATTCATGTAGTCATTTTTCATCTCTCTTTTAGTAATCATTTCAGAAAGGGTTGAGGTCTAAGCAAAGTTTGCGTACTACTTTTCACCAGTAGTCGGATGGGCAAGTGGAAAAAACTATTCATACATTGGAAGACATACTTTATTCTTACGTGTTAGACTATGGTGATAGTTGGGTTAAGAATTTGCCTTTTGTCAATTTTTCTTATAATAATAGCTACCACTCTAGCATTGGGATTGCCCCATTTGAATGATTGTATGGCAGGAGGTATAGGTCTCTAATTGGGTGGTTCGAGCATGGTCACATGGATATATTTGGTCCAGATTTGGTTCACCATGTTATGGAGAAGGTGAAGGAGATTCGAGAGAGAAATAAGGATACCCAAAGTCACCAAAAGTCTTATACAGGAGTTAGGGAAAGCGACTTAGACTTTGAGGTTGGAGAAAGGGTGTTCCTAAAGGTGTCTCTCATAAATAGAGTGATACAGTTTGGGAGCATGGAAAGCTTAGTCCCCAGTATGTTGGTACATGCCATAAATTGTGCCTATTTAGGATATTGGTATTTTGTATTCTTTGTCTTATGAAGAGGTACTGATTTAGATCTTGGATAATCAGGTTCGTCAGATGAGATCCAAGGATGTGGCCTTGGTAAAGGTTCTATGGAGGAACCACAAGGTTTTAGAGGCTAGTTTGGAAGTGAAAGAGGAGATAGTGTCCAAGTATCTATTTTAATTTTCTTCTCTAAAAGTTCGTCCAGAAGGTATGTGTTCTTCATAATGACTTTGATTAAAAATTTTGTTCAAGGAAAGATTGATTCCTTGGTATTCTATTTTCTATCTTAAAGGTAAGGGTAGACATGTTTGGGGATTTTAATTGTGCTAGTACTACCTCATTCCATCATTCGAGGATGAATGATCGAAGTCAGGGAGAATTCAAACACCCAAAGTTTTGAACCTAAGATATTTCTTAATTTTGAGGTTTCAAATATCATATGACTTGAGGGTACTTTTATGTGATATGGGTACGATTTAGAGTCCTCCATATTTATGATGCTCATTATGGTTTTATTGATATCTGTCGATATCGTAAGGGTCATATAAAGATGGTACGGGTGGTATAGTCCAATTTGTATGTTATCCAGTATCCACTCCCTTATATTCTAGTCATATGGTATGGTATGGCTATGATTTAGGAAAGGGGAATCATACGGTGAATAGGGTGTGATGTCATAAACTCTATCTAAGGTACGAGTTGTGGGTACCACTCATATGTTGTGTGTATAAGTAAAAGCGAAAAGAGTCATACCCTCCTGCAGTGATTTTACAATTTAAGTTGGGGGTATTCTGGACATTTTTCCTCTTACCTTTCTCTGACCCCACAATTTTAAACACTATTAGGACTTCATTTACCCTATTTTTCTCAATCAAATACACTTTAAACACTCCCAAATATTTCTTAAGGCTCTTGGTTCAAGAATGGCTAGGCTTTCTTCAATACGATTAATTCGGGGCTTACAATGGTGGTTTATCTCTGTAATCTTTGGTATCTAAGGCATGTTACTCCCCTCTCTTTGTTAATTCAAAATAAAAGCATGTTTTCATAGATGGTTTTCATTGTATTGATGTTGCATTGTTTGGGTTTGGAAATATATGCCGGGTGTTTTTGTTATTAATGGTTGGATTATGTTATTCCATGTTTTACTTATGGTTTATCACATTATAATGTTAGTTTTAAAGTTATGTAATGCATTTTTATGGTAAATGAGTTTAGTGGTACTTTGGATTCCCCAAATTTCTTGTTTTTGGTTTTGGAAACTATATGCCCTCAACATGTTTGATAAATGCCTGTAAGAATGCTTTTGTCAAATAGTCTAACTATTATTGAAAACTTAGAATTACATATAATGGTAATGGAACTTAAATTGGTTTAAATTTTTTTAAATTATTTGGTAAGACCTTGATTTCCATGGTTTTGGTTTGATTGGAAATCCTATGGGGTACATGGCAATCCCATAAGTGTTGTCGAATGACATTGCTAGCAAGCTATAGTTGGTATGATGATACCACTTTATAATGGCTTAATAATAGACTGATGGAATTATTTTTTTTGTTATGTGCTAAAGGTTTTAATTGGGTGATAATGTCATATTATGATAGCTAACCATGAAGGTTTAAGTCCAATGGATGGACATTGGAAAATAATGTTTGTTGACATGAGTGTTGGTCATGGTGATGATATACTTTTAGGGTACATGGGAAACTCCTAAATTATACTTGTATATACTTATCATGGAGGGTGAAGGGCACACGAGAATCCCCAACCCCTATGATATCTTCGGTTCATATGGCTACATGCACTAGGCCCGTTTAGGGGTAACATTGGACCCATATAGCCCAGGGGTGGTTTGAAGAAGGCCAATCCATAGAACCTAGGTTAAAGATTTACTTGCATGCTAAACCCAGTTCCCTTTCCCGGCATGATATATATATATATATTTGTATATATGTATCGATATGATTCCATATGATTACTTCATTTTAAATATTAGCATCATTTTACCCTTACTCCTAAGTAAATGGTAGCATTCACTAGCTAACCCATTTTTGGGAGTTGTATCCCCACGATGAAGGAATTGGCCATACTACTCCACCTGCTTAGTGACTTAGATTCGGGGACAACATTGTGTTGGATTGATGTGGTGAGCTTCCATACAATGAAAGGCTCCATTTCATGTTATGTTCTTTTTTACAAACTTTTGTTAATTCTTAGACTTGTTTTTTTGGCTATGGTCGGGGGCATGTCCTGACTGGATGTTGTTTTGATTTCAGATAGAGGCTTTATGCGACTACTTTGGGTTGGTATAGGCGGTGTCGGTATTGGTGTCAACCTTGGCATTGGTATTGGTATTGGGGCTGACACTATTTTACTGTATTTGATTTATGATTGTCTTATCTTGTTATGTTCTATAATCGGAATTTATTCGACCTATTATGTAAGGAGGTTATGGTTAGGTAATAGGGGTGATTCTGACTCAATGGAACCATTGGTATCATCAACAAAGTTTGGAAGTCAAATCTGGGAATAATTTAGCCAACTTTTTTTCTAGACACTCAAAATCTTACCAAAAGCCTCAAAAGCCTAAATCTGCCATACTTCTAACCCAAATTTGATCTTTCAGAGCTAATAAAACTGACATGAATTTCATGTGACACTTTGATCTTGTAATGTTGACCAATGTCTACTTTATGAACTTTTGATCCCTTTAAATTCAAAAACTTTCAAAAAATATCTCTAAACTCCTCGATAATATTGCAATCTACTACCACAACTCATAAATACCATGAAGCAACCATAAAAATTTAAAATGATCAAAATATAAAAAATTCTAAAAATGACATAAAACACCCCAGAGTTTTATCCTTCAGAAAATTCTTGATCTTTGAGCTCACTGCCTTGTTAACAACTCAATTTATGAGTCGTAGGGTGTCCTGATGAGTCGTTGAGAGGAGTCGTAACTAAAATAGTAAGTTTGTGGAAAGATTCTACTGTGAGTATGACTGCCTTACTAAGAGCCGTAAGGATATGTTATGATTCGTAAGGTGTAATCATAGGGTGTCCAGTGTAAGTCCTAATTTGGGTTCTGTGTCGAGTATGACTAGATCGTATAAGTTGTAGGGTCCCCTTACCAGTGGTGCCATTAAGTCATAATGATAACAATATAGGGTTCCTTGTGGTGCTGTCTTTGGTCATGACTTGTGGTAACAAGTTTTAAGGAGTGGCTATGAGTCAAGAGTTGAGTAATAGTCAAATGCAACCCTTTTCTAGCTTTTAAGTTAATGGAATTATGACTTTTCTTCTCTTAACTAAATTAAAACCCACGTCTTATGAGCTCATTGGGGTGTCATTTGCACTCAGAAACACAACAAAGTAACTCCTCAAACACTCTCAAATTCCTCTAGGTCAAGAACACTTAGGATTTTCAAGAGGTTGGTCAATTAGGGCATTCAAGGGAGATTTCTCTCCATACATATTACTTTCCAGGCATATATCTCTTCCCTCATAGTTAATTTGTTAAAAAGCATACTATTAAAGTATTATTCACATGGAATTGTTTTGGTTTTGAAAACAATGGTTGTGGGGTTTTGAATGCTTATTGTTGAACAATGTTTTTCTATTTTTAAATTATGATTATACATTCTTTAAATATGGTTTAGAACTAGTGGATACATGGGTATGGTGAATGAAAAATGGAATTGTGATTTTTTCAAACTTTTGACTTTTGATGTAGTTATGACCAAAACCTATTGTGTGAAATTGGTTTTGAGTTATGAGAAAGGTAGGAATTTGTACAATTGAATTACTCTTGAACTATTGCATGGTATAAGAAGGTATTTGAAACATAATGGTCTGATTTACTGAACAAAGGTAGTCAGTGTTCCCCACCTTATATTATTGAACAAAAAGAGTTGTTTTCACCAGCTCAATGAAAATTGTTTGGGCATGGTGTTGTTACCTTTCAAATGTAGTTGGTATGATGATGCCAACATTGTATTTCTTAATGTAAAAAATGGTTCATGAATGGGAATGTGTGATAAATGGTTTAAATTGGTCTTTTATAAGGGTTGTGTGTTGAGTTATAAAAGTTGAGGTTCGGGTGATTGGTATTGGAAACGTTATTTGTCGATGTGGGGTAAAAGTGACCAAAGAGGTTTGAGTCCCCCTAATTATTATTACATAATTAGGGAGTTTTGAGTTGCCCATAAATCATTACATAGTTTGGTGCTTAATTTACGTTAGTATATGTTGCGAGGTTTGAGTCCCTTATATATATATATATATGAGAGCGTAGATGGCCCGACTAAGGGGTGAGAGCTATGTCACATATAGCCCATGGGTACTATTATATGACGGTTGAGCTATACAATCTATGTTAAAGTTTTAAAAGTACATGCTAAACCTTGTTCGCTATTGCCAAATTAGGAACTAGAAAATTTAGGCTAGACTAGTCTTGGATGAAATTCGAGCATGGTATGGTCCAGGAAAGTTTTGGAATGAAGTAGTCTAAAGTTAAATAACTATTAGTTATTTTAGTATAGTCATGGTCATAAGAAATTTGTAAGATCTATAAAAAGTGAATTTAGGTAAGTAGAACTCTTGAAATTGAACTTGATGAGAGGCATAGATTTGGGGTGTAAAAATATGAGGGTGCATTATGAAAGAGGCCAAAATGGGAGGAATCCAAAGTTTGTTCCTCTCTTCACCCATAATAGTGGGTGGGAAAGTGCTACCATATCGGCATTGTAGAGGGAATTTTTGGCTATATCAGGCGTCAACATCCGTCATCTTGCCATAACAGACATATTTTTCTGTAGTAAGGCTACTATAGTGGGATAGAACTACTATAATTAGATATATGTTGATTATCTTAAAACTACCCAAAAATGTCATTTTTATTCCATTATTTTTTTGGTGTACCTATGACGATGATAGGCAAATTTCTCTGATTTTCAATCAAAATACTTTGTAAAGGTAAGCTAATCCCTTCCATTAACTAATTTTCAATTATTAACACATAAAATCACTAGTTTTTGTGTTTTGGGGAGAATTAGCTTGACCTAACTTATTTTTCTAATGTAATTAGGTGAATTGGGTTAAAAGTGCTTGGGTTGTGGGTAAAAATACCTAAACATTCCTTAAATGTCTATAATTCAATACTACAACCATGAAATTTGTATGATTAAGGTGGAATGAGCATAGAAAACCCTATTATAGGAGGAACTACCATGAATTTGGCCTTAGGGTTTCAGGATTAGGTTATAATCCTTGATGTGATTGAGTCATTAGGTTGATTATCTATTTTATTGATCTTCTTAAACCACAATCAAGCAAACATTATAGGAAAAGACAATCCTCAAATTTTTAGAGCATTATGGCTTGGATTGAGGTAGGTGATTTTTAAATGTAGTTGAAACCCAAAATGAATTATGTATGCATGTTAACTATTTTTTCATATGCGGTTACACATCATATTAATGGAAAGTCAATGAACAGTAGATATCCTAAATATTAATCAGACAAAATGAAATTATATTAATATCTTTTTAGTATTACAAGTGCAATTATTGCTATCATTGCGATTGAGATAGTTGTGATATCTATTTATTATTGTGCGATGTGCTAGTATTTGGACATCTTCATAGGATTAGTGATATAAGGTTGATTGTCACTAGATATCAGAATTTTGGTAAATAGACAATATTTCATCCCCTTCTAGTCATTACTGGTGGGTTACCATAAAACCCCTAAAATGTATACAAAAAGGTGAAGGTGAGGGTGATAGTTCTTTGAGTGAAATGAGTTATGTGTTAAGTTATTAAATTTGGTTCTTGTATGATCTAGGTTTAAAAGTTGACATTTTAAATTTGGTATCTTGAGTAAATTGGGATTCATGATTATTAATATTGTTGTTGTTAGAATGGAACCTTGACTTGTTCAGGTAAAATTATAATTATTTGGCATACTATATACTATTTGTTTACTTGGTATTTGATACATTGTAAGTATATTTTCATTTAGTCATTATTTCCTGACTTGGATTCTTATTGATTATCGTGTTTTTGACATGGGTTTGTTACCTCTTTGACTTGTACTTGACTAAATACTATGGTGCTGTCAAACAAGGTTAAGTGTCATAAACTTGATATAAAGTTTCATGGTAGGTGTTCATGGTTTTTCTTGCTTTACAATGTTTTGGTTGCTTGTACACATATCATATTTTGGGTTTGTTGATGACCCTATAAGTGCAATATTGTCTTTTGTGTGCTGATACTACAAATGCTCTACTTTTTGTTGATTACAGAGCATTTTCCCATAAATATTTCAAGAACTCAAACATATAGCACTTAGATTTCATACTCAAGGGTAAGCTACATCTTCCAGGATGCCACAAGTTCTTCTTTATTAGCCTATCTTGCTGTTTCAAACTATAATGTTCCAATTGTTTTTGGGTTGAACCCATTTTATTGACAGTGATAGTATTTTGCTACAATGAATTTAAGATTCTAAGGTATTATTTAAGTATTCATTTATTTCTGAATTGGTATTTTAGTAATAACATTGGAGATATTATTTTACTTAATGAAATACAACAAGTTTGCCTTATTTTGGCTTAACATACTATTGAGTAGTTTCAGTTAGTTGGTTCGCCAACCAAAGGATTATAGTGGGTTCCACTCATTATGGGTTTTGGTTGTGATAAATTTGGTATTAGAGCTCTAGGTTCATTGATCTTTTGGTACCTAAATGGGTCCATTAGAGTCATGCGAAACAACACGAAGACGTCTAAACTTTTCTTCGAGAGGCTATAGGGCATTTGGAATTTTTCGATTTTTTTCTTATTTCATGCTATAAAATATTTCCAAATGGTATCTGGTGATACAAATTAGTATAAAAAAGTCTTCATTATTTTTTCCGCAGATGGTGAGCACTAGAGCAAATGGATCTCGAGATGAAACCCCAGCTTAGTTATAAAATCGGCTATTTGTGGATAAAAAGGATTGGGGAAAGAGAAAGGGAAGAGAGAGAGCTACTTTCGCCAGGTGTGGAGCTCAGGAGGAACTACATTGGCCCTTCAAAGGTTAATGACACCTCCCCCAAGATCATTATGAATAGGATCCAATTATGAAAGAGGATGTTGTAGAACTTGGGAGGTGGCACCAGTTTGGGGTACAA
>NC_061119.1:83070658-83148419 GCF_002878395.1 Capsicum annuum | reverse complement strand
AAGAGGATGTTGTAGAACTTGGGAGGTGGCACCAGTTTGGGGTACAACTCTTCTCCCAATGTCTTTGCAAATGATTTTAATAATATTTTTCTTCAAAGTGGCTTGGCCAGTACTAGGGCAACTTCTATTATTCCTGTTTATGATTTTCCAAGTGTTCAATCGACTATCGCATTCTGGCCTAGAATAGGTGAGGCCTTAGGGTTTTATATTTTCCCTTGCTTAGTGTTAGGTCGTGTCATGACTAGGTTTAACATGACATGCTGACTATGTTCCTAAAGATTAAACATCAAGCTTTTATTGCCACTGAGATTGAGGATACATTTATGTTTGTTGTTAATTGTTATGAAATTCTTCATAAAATGGGTATATAGATAAATGTGGTATTGAGCTGGTTACATTATAGTTGCAAGGTTATACCTAGCATTGGTGGAGGGATTATATAGAGTATCATTCACTAGCTTTACCTCCAATGCCATGGGCATATTCCATACTTTATTTTTGAGAAATATAAGCTCAAAACTCTTTATGATTATAAAAACATAATTTTTTATCCCTCAAGTTAAGAAATTTTTATGTTATGGCTAATGAGGACAAGCTTCTTGTTTTTTCCTATTATGATACTTTATTACATAGTATAGGTGACAAAAGTATTTAATTATTCTTGAATGTCTATGTTCTAACTTGCAGGTTTTATCTATTTATATGAATGTTATAGGGAAAACCATCAATGAGGTTGATAATTATGTAAAAGAGGTGTGAGGGGCCAAGCAAGTTGGTCAGCCAAAGGTTTTAGCTAATAAGTAACTTTGTGTATCTCATTCGAGGGGTTATATTCATCAGACTTAGTTTTATTGCCCTATCTAGTTGGCTCTATCGGCTTCTATAAAAGGGTCATTCATAGCCTACTTAGCAGCCCTCAGTTCCTAGAGGCCAAGGGGGTTCTTATTATTTTGCCAACATGCCTTCTCTTAACCTAGGTTGTTGTACTTTTGGTATTGTGGGGAACTTTATGAAAGAGTGTCTTTAGAGATAGGCTGGTTTATAGGGTAGCAGTAGGCTAGAGTTGTAGTTCCTTCTTGTAGAGGAAGTGGAGATAATGATAATGGTAAGGGTCTTCAATAAGATGTGTGGGGTAATCATCAGGGATGTAGTAGTGGAAACAAAAATGTTATAATATAGGTAAGGGCAGAGCACAACCTATGTGAAAGGTTGCCCACATTAATAGTAGATCTCATTGTTATGCCTTTAAAGGCAAGATCATAGATGAGGTATCCAATGCTATCATTACATGTACTATTCTTGTTTTTGATCAAATGGATCATACTTTGTTTGATATACGTTACACTTATTCTTATCTATCAGTTAGAATTTTCTTAGGATTGGACTTGATTTGTGATATACTTGATTCTATTATATATGATTCTACACTGGTCGAAAACATTATGGCAGTAACCCATGTATATGCATGTTTTGTCTTATATATTGGTTTCTAGTTTTGGGTATATTTGATAAACTAGGGCATGCTTGATTTTGACATCATCATGGGTATGGCTTGACTATTTTTGTATCATGTTGTTTTAAATTATATTGCAATGGCAATGGATTTAGAGATGCTTGGGATAGATAAGTTAGAATATAAAGGGGTCTACAAGGCACAACCTTTAACAATTAAATCTTCCATTTGGGCTATGAAGTTAGTTAGGAGAGGGTGTTCGGCCATTACATCAAACCTTCAGGATTTTAGTGTAGAGTCCCTTTCTATTGAGTTAGTTCCTATGGTGTTATAATTTTAGGAGGTGTTTTACACAGATTTTCCTGGTATGCATCCTGATTGGGTCATTCACTTTTTCATCAATTTGGAGTCAGGCACTCATCCTATTTCTATTTCTCTATATCAAATGGCCCTGATTAAGTTGACAGAACTCAATACTGAGTTATAGGAGTAACTTGATTAGAGATTTATTCAATCTAGCATTTTGCCTTGGGGTGATCCAGTGTTGATTTTTAGAAAAAAATAGATAGTAGCACAAGGATATGTATTGAATATATACAGTTGAATAAGATTATCATAAGGAATAAGTACCTTTTGCCCCAGATAGATGATCTTTTTGACCAATTATAGGGTGCTTCATTTTTCTCCAAGATAGACATAAGGTCTGCTTATAACTAGTGACAAATTTAGCCCGAGGATATAATGAATACTACTTTTATGGATCGATATGGTCATTAGAGTTCTTGCTATTGTCATCTTGGTTGAGTAATTCACTGACAACTTTCATGATCTTGATGAATGGTATTGTTAAATCTTCCATGGATTTTTTCTATTTGACTTTATTGATGATATTTTGGTTTTTTCTAAGAGTAAGAAGGAGCATACATGTCATATTTATATTATTTTGGTGTAACGACAAGATTTTTTGTAATTTTTGTGACTTATTCATTTTTGTGTGATTTGACCATTTTACCCCTCCTAGTGGTTGCCTTGTGATATTTCTAGGGTGTGTTGATTATTTACCCTGCTCCTAATGCATTTTTTTATGAATTATGCAATTTTGTTTTTTTTTGGTTGTTAAAAAGACTTATTAGTTGACTTTGATCAACATTAATTGATATGTGCATTGGATAGAAAAATTGACTATGCCAATAGATCCAGAAGTCAATTTTTTATTAGTAACATGGTTGGTGTAATTTTACGACTTTTATACCTCATTTTTACCCTCAGTTTGGAAAGTTGCCAAATTGGGTTTTTGGAGTCAACTTTCTAAAAACAACATATTTTCAAAGACATGATATCACCATTAAGTATGGAGCATCAAATTTACTCTAGTACCATAGTTCATTTGCATTTTAAAAATTTTGGATGTATCCTGAGGGGCCATGGCATCTCAGAATTCTCCAAGTCTCGAGTTGGTGCACCATTCAGCTGGTGCATTCCTTAAGCAACATTTTGGCCTCTTAATTGATTTGTATTGATAGCTTAAGTGTCGCCTAAGCGACAATAGGATCGCTTAAGTGACAGTTTTGTTGCTTACGTGACCCTCGGGTGCCAAGTAGGTAACGTGTAAGCAACACCTTGTCACACAAGTGAAGTCCTAGTAAGTGACCCAGTGTTCCCTTAAGTGATACATAGGTGTTATTTATACCCCATTTTTGCGATTTCTTCACAATTTTTTAGACCTCAAGCTTGGTGTTTTGAGTTTTTGGGCGATTTCTTATATTCTTGAGCTTGGGTAACCTCCAAATCCCTATTTCAATTATTTTTCTTTGATTTTTGTTATTTAAATCTTATTAAAACTCAATTTCAAAAGTGGAATTTGGGGATTTTAGATCGAGAGGTCTAAATTAGTATTTCTTTGATTTAAACCCCGATTTCAACTCATTTTCATGAAGATTTTATTATAATAGTTCTTTTAATCATGGGTAATATATTTTTGGACTAAAATTTGATTTTACCTTTCTTTTTCAAAAATCCATTTCGAGGGTCCATTTTTTCCCAAACCTAGATATGAGCCATATGGTGGTCATTGACTTTCTTTTGTGTAGATTCTATATTTGTATGTCTATAGTTGATTATGGATCCATTTCTGAGGAGAAATCTTTTTGTTCAAGGTTTACTAGATTGATTTTCCACATTGAGGTAGGTTAGGGTGTGGGAACTATTCATAGAAATGGATTTACTAGTGTTTGTGCCTGTATGGGGGCCTATGTTGTTGTTATTTTGTGGTTTGAGTCAGTATTTCCTATGTATGACCGTGTCGGGTCTTATATAATGTCTTGACCTTATTTATGTATACTTGGTTATATCTTTTCTGATGAAAATGGCTAAATTGGAATTTATGTGTTATCATATGCATTTTGTTGTCTATTTTACTTCATTGGAATATGGATTACATTGGATTCATGGATTGTTGGCATATTGAGTGGATTTTCGCTCACATGGTTGGTATATTGGTTGGATTTAGAAATCCTCATTCTGATTGTTTTTGAAATTACATCCTCATACCATATACATTCATGAATCGTTGGTACCACTATGAAAATATTGGAAACACTAGCTTTTTCTGATAGAAAATATGACATCTTAAAGAATCCTCTACCGATGTATGTGCCGAAGACAAGTCACAAATATTTATTTTGGACATTGGATTATATATGGGCTTACAATGCCTCTATGGGTCCTACCTCGGGAGAACAACTCGATAAGTGTATACGAAGACTGTGCGATAACCTCATGTATTATAACTCCATCATCATTACATTTCGTACACTGTGTATATTGTATTTTGTATTTGCTTTCTTGTACTATGATATCTATCTATGTTTTCTTCTCTTTTGTACTTGTATTGTGGGTATAAGTGAATATTGTAGAACTGTTAGTGGAGATGGTATGAGATACTGTTTGGCAAATTTTTTGATTGTAGGTGATGTGTCTATAGTGGGTATTTTATATGCTTTATTTTCAACTTTGATTAGCCGGCCTATGATACCTACTAAGTACAAATGGATCGTACTCGCCCCTGATGCTCTCTTTCAAAATAGATCCAGGTACGAGTGCGCTGCACGGTAGCTGATTCAAGGATAATATTTAGTATATTCAAGGTAGTAGTCTATCTATGCCTCCAGAGTTGATCTACTACCTCTTCTTATCTAGTGTATGCCTTATTTTGTATTAAAATATAGATTATGATCCCTTTGGACAATCAATTGTGTATTTTTGAGATTCAAGACTTATTTACTAATTTTGACTTTGTAACACAAGGATTTGGGGAGATTGATAGAATTATTGTTATTTTCTTTTTCCTTTATTAATAATGTGTGGTTCAACTTTGTTATGGAAGTCTTGCCTTACGTTTTGGCATTGTTTTTTCATTATATATCTTTTTGGGTTATAAACTTACTTGTTAGGCTTGCTGCGACAAGTGCCTTCATGTCCCTTAGTTTTTGGATTGTGGCAAACCTATATTAAAGCCAGGTTCGTTGGTCTCATCAATGTAAGAGCAGGATGTCTAGTAGAGTCTTGAAGATCGAAACATAGACATATGTATCTATCTTCGAGAGTCTATAAGATATCTGTAGTAAACCTTCCTTTTTAAATTCTATATCACGCAGACCTAGAATGCGAATTTTCGCAGCTCAACTTTAGAGCATTTATTTTATGTTAGGGAGACCCTTAGTTCAGGTCTAGAGGCTTCCATTCTCATTTGGGCCTATTAGGGGGATTATATGAAAAATAAAACAGTAGGTGTGAGCCTCACTTTATTATAAATGTCATGAATGAATTTTCGATGGTTCCATTGAGTCTGGGATGTTGAAATTGGTATGATAGCACAGTTTATTTGTGCTCACGGGGTTCAGACCGAATCTTGAGCACCTGAACGAATTTCATTTTAGACATAGCCAAAATCTTGTGTTTGATATTTGGTAGGACAACTTTGGAAGTCAAGGACTTATAACGCTCAACATACACATCAATTTATAGAAGGTGATCGTCGTCAATATATTTACCAAAATTTGGAGTCGAGGTCGAATCCATAGGGAATAATGTGAGTGACAATTAAACTAATTTGAAACTAAAGCTACAAGTTTAATTCAAACAACTGACACGAAAAGATAAAATGGGGGTTTTCAATGATCAAACAAATGTTAAAGTTGTAACTTGCTTCAGAACTCAAAACCAAAATTTCAATAGTTCAAATCAATGATAAAGAATAAACTAGGGTTGTGATCACTATGATTACTAATCCCCATTAAATAATAGTTTTGGCATTGGTTTCTTATGACTTGTGGAAAAACACCAGATTATCCGTTTCTACAGCCCATCTAAGTGTTTCTCAACCTACCTAGATGTTGAACTCCCTAATTCTCTCGAACTTAAAAAGTCATTCTATTCATGCTGATTTTATCTAAACTTGATCAATTTTGTTACAGAATTAATCATTAGATGAGAACTTATCCTTCCCAAATCCTCATTGATAATTTACTTCTTACTAGGGTTGATTTCTTATCTCAAGCAAATCAACAGTAAGCGAAGCCTCTTGTTTGCAACCAACAAAAAATAATTAATACAAAAGAATTATCAAGATGTTCCCATAATCACTCGAACCCTAACGAACTACTAAATCAATGAAAGAATAGTCATAGATCGCACAAACCTAGTTGCGGATTTTAGTTGTTCATAAGATAGAAAGATATAACAATGATTGAATTCATAATTTAAAGCAATTAAACTTACAAAAGGTGAAATCTGAAGTTTATTCTCCTCCAAGTACAATAAAAATTTCCCACAACTAAATCAAAGGATTGAAAATTGAATTACAAGCTCAGAGCCCAAAAAAAGTAAACTGGTCTTTGGAATAAGTTCAAGATGTTTCGTGTTGATATAGGGTTTCCCAGAGGTCCCAAGATGATTAAAATGGAGTTTGGGACGTTATATTTATAGTATAAAAGTCAGAAACCAACTTGTATTGGGTTTCCATGCTATTTTACTTCTGCTGGGCAGAGTTATCCCGATTTTAGGCATCGGTGCGACGCGGAGACATGCAAATTCACAGTTGTCAAAAAATCTGTCAAATTCCAGTACTTGTTTGCGATTTCAACGCATCGTGGTGCCTCCTTAATCTGAAAATTAACATACGCGCGCCATATTTCCAAACACTTGGGAATATTCTGAATCCACTGGTATTTTTATATCCTCTATTGGACACATGTATATTCTACACTCGCCTAATACTTTTCAGGGGTCCAACTTGCGTGCAACTTGCGTCTTGTCCTTTACTTGAGCATTCCGAGCCTTCTTGAGTTGTTTCCACTTGATTTGAAGCTTCTTTATCCTTAATATATCATCATAATCCATTCGCAAAGCATCCTAAATAATTAAAAAGATCAATTAAGATCTCAAAATAACACAATGTCCTCACCGATGAACTAGAAACACAAGCTTAGCATAGGCTAAATTTACATTGAGCTTTAACTCATTGTTTTCACTCTTTTCTTGATCCAATTGACCCTTGAAAATTATAAGTAAGTTTTTTAACATATAAACACATAATAACAACCTTAGTAACTCATTAAAACAGATTAGAACAAAACACGAGAGACTAGACAACACCTAGGTCAAGCTAGTCACACTAGTTTTCTCGTTTGAACTCTAAATGGTAGAATTGAATCAAAACTTAAGTGAAAACACAATTAATCATTGTTAACACATACTTGGAAAGATGAATGATCATTTATATCATTATAAGCACATTAATCCCTTGAATCATCCTCAAAACAAAGCTAAAAGGGCTAAAATAGCAAGGCTAGAATGCATAAATTCACCCAACATGGCCACCCACACTTAAAGCCTTGTTCGTCCTCGAACAATTCTTAACTCTAAGCATCATGGGATGAATAGACTCGACACTTATACCACATGAAAGAAATTCAATATAGTACTACAATGACTACATGGAATGCAAGTTTCTACACTAAGCATTTTATACACAATTGAAAGCTCAAGAATTCTACTTCCAAAACATCTTAGTCTCAGGAATGGACTCTATAAGTAGCAAACTAATGCACATTATTCAGTTAAAGTAATCTTACAAATCACCCATAATAATCAAACATGTGCCCCTCACTTCAAGAGAGTTACCCATAAATACTCACAATAATGCAATCTATAACAATGGGTACAAGAATCAATTTGTGCTTACTCTCAGAAAGACTTCACAAGTTACACATGATAAACCACAGGGTTGCCCTTAGTGTAATGCTCTAGTAATAGTCAAATGTAATGTTTAGAATCAATTAGGACTTTTTTGAGTTGTAATGTAGGCTAAGGAACGGGTAGGAACTATTTTGTCTAAGAATAGTGACTAACCTCTCCAAGCACTTTAATACACTACATTAAACATTTAAAACCAATCTCCAACAACAAAATTTATGCCATTTTTTATCCACCCATATCTACTATTTTGCCCCATCTCTTTTAAGAGTTTTCACAAGCACATGGTGGGCGTATAGTTTACTACCACATGAATCATTTTTCTCATTCTTTTCTATCATGGCATTGTTTCAGACATCATTCATATCATATCAATCCACCATAATTCAATAATAAACACCAATAACCATTACCTTGGGGCATCAATTTCACCTTTTTCTTCTTCAATATTTCAAGCTCCTTACTAATTTAATTTTTCATTAAAGCACTTAGGAGCTTTTTGGATCAAATTATGGTCTATCAAAGAAGGGATTAGGCTACATATGAGGCTACCAAAGAAAATAAGCTAAAGGCTCAATGGGGTTAACTAAGATAATGCACAAAGGGTAGGACAAATAGAAGGTATAAACAAGGATATCAAAGAAATGCCTATATCATTTCCTAAACCCACATTCTTTATTTCGCTTCGCACACACACCGGTCAAGTTCTAGACATCACATGCAACAAGGAATATACACAATACCTTACACGCACACATGGCACATGTTCAACTCAATAGGATCATCATAGACTCCCAACAAAACAATGGAATGAATTAAATTTTAAGCCACAAGTAAACGAGTCATAAACATGAGCCTAAGAGTCTCAAAAATAACAATTCATTCAATTCAACATGCTTTTATCAAACAAAACCGCTTGCATCATATAATCAAAAATAGCACCAACAAGAATACCTCTCTTATTCCTAACCTAATTTTTTTTTTAAATTAAGCAAAAATTTGATAATTTCCCCACCCCACACTTAAAAATCTACTTTGTCCCCAAAGTGAACTTTTAAAGTAAGAGATAGAAATACTCCCTGAGGCCTCTAGGCCTAGCTAGTAGCATCTTCACATGAATGAGATTCATGGGACCCCACACTCCTTCTTTGCCATGCTTCAAGCTCAAGTTTATGGCACTCAGACTTCCCATTAACTTGTGACTCAACCAAAAACAAAAACTATTTGAAATAAAAACTAAAAACTGAAAATAAAACCTACATACCTTAGGCTACCTCCAAAGAAATGCCTAATTTAGTATCGCAGAATGACCCAATCAACTTTTTTCTCTAACTTGATGATATGAATTTCACCCCCAACATCACATCCATCTTCTTACCTCAATCATATGGAGGTGGTACAGAGATTAATGAACTGAGTAATAGATGATGCATGATAAACCACTTGGCCTTCAAGTGAGGTCTGTTTTTATATTACTTATCCGGTATAAATTCAAGAATATAGGATTCTTGTTCCTCATCTTCACACTCTTCCACTATTTTAAATGACTCCACTACAAGACATCATCTAAAGATAATATGGAAAAATACTTTGAGTAACTCCCAACTAATTCTACTTCAAAATTTACACTATGTACTACACACTCACTTTTATCCACCTTCTCAATGTCAGTCTCAGGATCAAGATGATAATCGAGTGGTTACGATTTTTGAGTTTTCTCCTCAAATCGGCTTATGTCCTCCTCATATTCTTCTTTATTTAGCCACTATAAACATGGTGGGAATGGTAACTCCTTTATCTCTACCCACAACTGTTCTTGATTCTCTAAAATTCATTTCATCGATTTGTTCGCTTGAATCATGACGACACACATATCTTAAATATAATAACTTTGACCACAAGCCAAACACTGAGTTACAGTAAGTGGGACAATATCCGGATCATATTGTGAAGGTCCGTTCCATGCACTTTCAGGTAAATCTGGATAGCAAGCCTCAAAATATGGATCCTCACAATAATAACAAGAATCGTCATCACTCAAAAAAACCATCTATCTAGGCTGACATCTCAAGAAAGGTGTGAGAAAAATAAAAAAAAATACAAGAAAATAAACTAAACAAATATTTATAAGTTTGAATTCAAGCAAGTAGGCTAAAATTCTAAACCAACTCAATATGTCAAATTATTCCCCGGCAACGACGCTATTTTTTATAATGCTCAACTTACACGTTAATTTAGTGCAAGGTGGTCGTCGAAAATATATTTACCCAACTTTGGAGTCGAGGTCGAATCCATAGGGAACAATGTGAGTGAAGATTAAACTAATTTGAAACTAAAGATACAAGTTAAATTTAAACAGCTTACATGAAAAGATAAAATAGGGGTTTGCAATGATCAAACAAATGTTAAAGTTGTAACTTGCTTCAGAACTCAAAGCCAAAATTTCAATAGTTCAAATTAATAATAAAGAATAAACTAGGGTTGTGATCACTATGATCACTAATCCCCATTAAATAATAGTTGTGGCATTGGGTTCTCATGACATATGGAAAACACCAGATTATCAGTTTCTACAGTCCATCTAAGTGTTTCTCAACCTATCTATAAGTTGAACTCCCTAATTCTTTCAAACTTAAGAAGTCATTCTATTTATACTGATTTTATCTCAAGTTGATCAATCTTGTTACAATATTAATCATTAGATGAGAACTTAACCTTCCCAAATCCTCGTTGATAATTTACTTCTTACTAGGGTTGATTTCTTATCTCAAGCAAATCAATAGTAAGCAAAGCCTTTTGTTTGCAACCAACAAAAACTAATTAATACAAAAGAATTGTCAAGATGTTCCCATAATCACTCGAACCCTAACCAACTACTAAATTAATTAAATAATAGTCATAGATTCCATAACCCTAGTTGCGAATTTTAGTTGTTCATAAGATAGAAAGATATAACAACGATTGAATTCATAATTTGAAGCAATTAAACTTAGAAAAGATGAAATCCAAAGTTGATTATCCTCCAAGTACAATAAGAATTTCCCACAACTAAAGCAAAGGATGAAAAATTTAAGTACAAGCTTAGAGCCAAAAAAGAAGTAAACTGGTCTTTGGAATAAGTTCAAGACATTCCGCATTGATCTAGGGTTTCCAAGAGGTCCCAAGATGATTAAAATGGAGTTTGGGATGTTATATTTATAGTATACAAGTCATAAACCAACTAAGCTTGGGTTTCCAAGCTATTTTACTTCAGATGGTCAGAGTTATCATGATATTGGGCATCGGCGCGACGCGGAGATATGCAAATTCACAATTGTTAAAAAATCTGTCAAATTCCAGTAGTTGTTCGCAATTTCAACTCGTTGTGGGGCCTCCTTAAACTCTAAATTAAGGTACACATGCCATATTTCCAAAAACTTGGGATTCTTAGAAATCCATTTGTATTTTGTACTCCTCTATTAGCCACCTGTACAGCCCACACTCGCCTAACAATTTTCAGGGTTCCAACTTGCGTGCAACTTGTGTCTTGTTCTTTTGTTGAGCATTCCGAGCCTTCTTGAGTTGTTTCTACTTGATTTGAAGCTTTTATATACTTAATATATCATAATAATCCATTCACCAAGCATCCTAAATCATTAAACACGTTAATTAAGAGCTCAAAACAACACAACATCATCACCGATGAACTAGAAACACAAGCTAAGCATAGGTTAAATTCACATTGAGCTTGAACTCTTTTTCACTCTTTTCTTGATCCAATTGACCCTTGAACATTATATCTAAGTTTTTTCACATATAAACACATAATAACAACCTTAGTAACTCATTAAAACACATTATAACCATACACGAGAGACTAGACAACACATAGCTCAAGTTAGTCACACTAGTTTTCTCGTTTGAGCTCTAAATGGTAGAATTGAATCAAAACTCATGTGAAAACGCAATTAAGCATTGTAAACACATACTTGGACACATGAATTCTCATTTATATAATTATAAGCACATTAATCTCTTGAATCATCCTCAAAACAAAGCTAAAAGGGCTAAAATAGCAAGGCTAGAATGCATAAATTCACCCAATATCAAGGACCCCTTTATTAGTGCCTGCGTCCCATGGATTGACAGTATTAGAGGTCTCGTGCCGCTTAAGTGGTAGCTACTTAAGTGGGAAAGTTGTAACTTTAGTGACACCTAGGGATTGTTAAATTCCCTTCTTCACAAAAAATTCTCACATATTTTACCCACCTTTATCCATTATTTATGAGCTTGAAGATAGGGAAAGAGTGGGGAATCCTCCATTAAAGTTATCACGACCTAAAAACTAAAGGTTACGATGATATTTGTTGTGAAAACCCTTGACAAGTAAGCTTATCACCCAAACTGATATGAAGTGAAGGATAAAATCAAAATCAAAGGCAAGACTCCTATAATAGAGTTGAACCATATATATATGGTAAAAGTTGAAAGTACATAACTCAAAATACCTTAAGAATCTCCAAAAAGTTGGTCTCGTAGTGTACGAACCAACTAATACTACTCAAAGTAAAATATACCATAGAATTTCCAAAAAGGAATGACTCTATCTTTGAATATAAATATGATGTAGTCTAGATTAGAAAAAGTTAGAAGTCAATTCTAAAGGCATAAATCAACAACTGCCTCGAATAGACTCCAAGTACCACATGAATCCACTGTCGTGCAATGCACTCATACCCAGATCTGCAAAGTAAGAGTGCAGTAAGGGTAAGTGCGGTACACACTTGTACCCAGTAGGTATCATAGGCTAATAGAGCAAAGTAGAAAAAAGCACACAAAAGACATACTAAGGGCATGTCATCTGCAATTAGAAAATACTCAAATAGTAGCCCACACTATCTCCACTAATAATTCTATAACATTCAGATTTACCGCACTCAAATATAAAGAAGAAACACAAGAATTCAGATATCACAAATACATGTACAAAGAAGTGGTGCACACATACAGATATCACATAAAGATATTAATACAACATAGAATAAACAAAGTAAATACATTAAATGGAATGAAGCTGATGATGATGATGCCCGAGGTTTTCACAAAACCTCCGTATAAACCTACCGATTATGCTCCTGAGGTAGGACCCATAAGGGGTTCATCAACCCATATATAATTCAATATCCAATACCAATATCTATGACTCCTCTCCTCCATATCCCTTTGTAGAAGGTATAAAATGATGTCACACGCCAGTATTTCCAGTATTTACTTAGTAGTGCCAATGTTTCACAAGTGAGATAACATGAGGATGCAATGGTCACAACCAACTAGAATTAGAGATCTCAATAATCAATCTAATTTTGAACCATGTGAGCAAAAATCCACTCAATATTCACAATAACCCATGAAACAAACATAATCATATGCCAATAAAATGGATTACACAGCAATAATCCATTAATACCACATAGATTGAAAGTTAGGCTTTTTCACTAGACAAATACCATTCAATATACATACATAAAGGCCAACAACATCATATAAGACCTGTACGGTAAAATATAGCATGTAGTGTCTCAAAACAACTAATTCACTATAATATAGGACCCTACATAAGCATGACACAATTAAATAGTAATTTTAATAAATTGGTTCCCACACCCTAAAATAATTTTTATATCTATATAAACTAGTTAATCCAGTCTAAAGAAAGTTAAGTCATAACCTACCTCAAAGGATAAACCCTGCATAAACACAACTTCAATACAAAGCTTTTACCTCTCGAATGCATCCGGAATCAACAAAAATACAAAAATATAGAATCTATGCATTAAAAGGAAGCTAATGATACCCATATTAACTAATTCCATTAGGGTTAAAATGGACCCCCAAAATAGGTTTTCAAAAAAAGAAAAGGATAAAACCAGAATTTTAGTCCAAAAGTACATTTTACATAATTAAAGAAACTTATAGAAGAAAACCCAAGAAAAGATGGGTTGAAATTGGTATTTAAATCAAAGAAATGCTAATTTTTCCTTACGGTCCAAAATCCCTTAATTTCACCTTTTAAAATCCTAGTTTAAAAAATATTTAGATGATAGAATCAAAGAAAATTAGTTAAAATAGGGGTTTGGAGATTACCCAAGCTTGGAAATTAAGGAAATAGCCTAAAACCCTAAAAACTAAAAGCTCCAAGTCTAAAAAATGGTGAAGAAAATGAGAAAAGAATTCTATATACCTAGGTTTCAGGTGCTAGTAAGTGGTACCCGCTTAAGTGGTCAAGTATCCCTTTAGAGGTACGTACTTAGCATTCCATCCTGCTAAAGCAAAAATAGGTTGCTTTAGCTCCCTCCACTAAAGTGTAAAAGGTCCGCTAAAATGCCCTTTGCCCAACTGGTAACTAGTTGCTTAATCAGCCAAATAGTGCTTTAGCGCCTACCACTAAAGCGACCAATATGGCGCTTTAGTGGCTACACCATCTGTGGATATATGGAGAATTCAAATACTATTTGGACCCCTCGGGATTCATCTTGAATCCCAAGAACTCAAATGGACTATGCTACCCTATCAAATTTGATGCTCCAGACACAATGGCAACATCAAATTTGTAAAAAAAATATTGCTTTCATAGAATTGACCCTTGAGACGTATTTTAACCAAATTTTAGGGTGGATATGAGATACAAATGTCATAAAATCATACCAACTATGTTACAAACCAAAAATTAATGTTTCAGATCTTCTGGAGCAATCCATTTTGGCATCCAATGCATAGATCAAAAGATGTTCACCGAAGTAAATTAATAAGCCTTTAAGACCATCAAAACTACAATCTTGCACAAATCCCACCAAAATGCATTGTGAACCATGCTAATCATACCCACACCCTCAAAATACCACAATGCAACCATAGGGAGGGGCAAAATGGCCAAATTATAGAAAAATAAACATTTCACAGAAGTAACAAAAACTCAAGTCATTACATCATCCACTACCAATAATCTATTTTGTCCTCGAACTAAAGTAATAAAAATACCTGAATTAGCAAAAAGCTGTAGATTAAGTATATCAGACCCGGCCACCTAAGTAGACTCATCTATAGGTCGATGCCTCAATTAGACATCAATCATAGGAATATCTATAGAACTCAACCTTCTAACATCCCTATCTAGAATGGAGATCAGTTCCTCAACAAAAGACAATCACTTATCTAACTGATTTAATAATGAATGACATGAGTCTCATATGGAATATAACGCCAAAGCATAGAAGCATGAAAAACTAGATGAATAGCTGATAAATCTTTAGGTAATGCTAACTTTTAATACATATCCCTAGTAGTCCAAATGATTTCAGAAGATCCATTATAGCTGTGGGATAAGTTTTCTCCTTTTCCGGAATATCATCGCACCCTTCATGAGCGATATATGGAGGAAGAAAAGATATCCAAGAATAAATATCAAGAAATAAAGTCTTTGATCTATATAACACTTCTACCTACTCTGAGCCACTCATAGTCTATCCTAAATGAACCAAACTCTATCTAAAGACTCATGAACAAAGTCTTTACCTTGAGGTCTAATCTTAGAGACCTCAAACCAATCAACTGGAGAGTGATAGCATCTACCATACAAAACCTTGAAAGGATCGATCTCTATATTATAATAGTAGTTATTATCACATGCAAACTCCACTAAATCTAGATATTGCTCCCACTAACCTCCAAATTTCATAACACAGGAATAAAGCATATCCTCTAAAACCTAAATAGTCCACTCAGATTTACGATTGGTCTGAGGATGAAAAGTTGTACTAAGATCAACCAGAGTACCCAAATCCTCCTAAATATTTTTTTGAAAGTGAATTGTAAACACTGAACCTCGATCTGAGTTAATAGACACTAGCACACCATGAAGATGAACTGTCTCACAAATATAGATATGAATTAACCTTTCATGAATGAATTAAAATAAATTTAACAAATTTGGTCATTTGATCATGATAACCCAAACATTATCTGAATCACAAGAAGTAAGAGGTAACCAAGTCACAAAGTCTATTATGATTTCTTCCTATTTCCACTTAGCATAGCATTGGTAGCCTTTGTCTATGTGACTTCCACAAAGTCTATTATGATTTGTATCTATGTTATTTTATTAGGGATTAACTAGCTCCTGTGTGTCTGCATACCTTGATTTTGGTTTCCTTTCTATTAGTGAGCCTCTTTCCATGCCTATCCATGTATCTACCTCTTTAGGAGACTCTTTAGAGGTGGATTAGGTCTACCAATCTTGTGTTATGAATTTCATGGGTCATGGACGTTGGGTAGATCTGATTATATTAGATATGGTGGATTTTGATGTTATTTTAGGTATGGATAGGTTAGCTTCTTATCTCGTTGTCCAAAACAATTATGATAAAACTGTGACTTTAGCTTTACCAAGTGGTCTACATATATCTTTGAAGGGTGTGCTTCATTCTAGACCCAATAAAGTCATATCTTTCCTTCAGGCTCGTTATTTGGTAGAGAGTATATTTTTCTTATTTGGCTCATATTTGTGATACTAGTGTTGTTTCCCCAGATTCTTTGGATGTTATTTGTGTTATCCGAGAGTTAATAGATATTTTTCCTGAGATTTTACCTAGTATGCCTCTATATTATGATATTAACATTGTTATTGATCTTGATTTGGGAACCAAACACATTTCTATTCCTCTTGATAGGATGACCCAGTAGAGTTAAAGAAATTAAAGGATCTATCAAAGGAGTTGATTGATAAGGAATTTATCCAACCAAGCATATCACCTTAGGGTGTGCCTGTCTTAGTTGTATAGAAAAGAATGGGTCCATGTGTATGGGTATTAATTATCGATAGTGGAATAAGGTAAAGTTTAAGAACAAGTATCCTGTTCCTCATATTGATGATTTGTTTGATCAGCTTCAAGGTGCTTCGATGTTTTCAAATATTAATTTTAGATTCGAGTATCACAAGTTGAGTATTAGCAGTTTTACTACTCCAAAGACAACTTTTCAAACTCAGCATGATTATTATAATTTCTTGGTCATATATTTTAGGTCGTGTTCATAAAGTTGATGATTGGGTTTTTTGACTGTATCTCGACTCATTTTTTATTGTATTTATAGATGATATATTTGTTTATTCCAAGAGTGAGACCAATAATGAGATACATTTACAAATTATACTTTAGAGATTGAAGGATGAGAAGTTGTATGCTATGTTCTCTAAGTTTAAGTTTTGGCTGAGATCCTATTTGAGAAAGTAACATAGACAAAGGCTGAAGTCCTGACCTCGAAATACCATACTCAAATATAGGCACTGAAGAAGAAACAACACTTGGAGTCTGTGGAGTACTATAATCTAATATCGGTACCACTAGAGTATCCACAACAAAGATCAAAGTAATATCACTAGCAGACTCTGGCAAAAATAGAGGTTTAATACTCAAATCTTAAGAAAGTCTCGATTGACTCAATAGAGAACATTATAAATGCATTAGTAGAAGAATCAACAACATCTCTGTATACTTTTTCCATTATAGTAGGATAATATAGTTACAAATTTATTTATTGAGTTTGTTAAAGTTGTTGGTTTCATTTGTTGATTTTTGGTTATCTACTATTTTTAGGGGACACATCGATATATGCCCAATACTCAGAGTCAATGTAATCACCTATATCTATTTGATCTATAACATGAAAGAGCTCTAAGATAGAATAAAAATAAGGAGAGAGAGAAGGAGTTCATGATCAAAAATCCATACACGAAGGGACTCATGATAACCCAGTAACATTGAATCATCCACTGTAATATGGTGTTTAGAAAATTATATTGATGGTTACTACTTGCTTGATACATTAGGAAACTACTAGGAAAGTAGCTGCTCATAAAGCAGTTAGGGATGAAAAGGCTAAACAAAACAACTAATAGAGTTAAGCCATATTTAAAAGGAAGAGAATGGGAAGAAATAAAAAGAAATAACCCATCTAGAAATACTTGCTAGCGTATGATTATCCAGATAAGGATGTGGAGTATATTAAACACATTAAGATATATGCTATAAATCCTCTAAGATTATCCTAAAGGAATAAATTTGATAATAGAAAATATATGATCCAACTACTGAACTTGAAGAGTGTGTTTGCTACTTTTCCTACTGATGATATAAAAATGCACCTTTTAAACACTATGGGGATTTCCACTTATTTACAATCTACCTAGGGTAAGACTGGAAGCTATGAAACTGAGGATGTTCTTATTCTCTCTGATGGAAGAGATGACTTATGGTTAGTAGAGCTTCGTATTGCTACTTAGAATAAGTTGAGGATGTTGTTTTTGGATCAATTTTTCCCACCCACTCACATATTAAAGTTAAAGGATGAGATTAATAAGTTTATATATTTATATTTAAAGAATCTATATGAGACATACTTGAGGTTTAAGAAGAAGATAATAAATTCTTCAAATTACAAAATCATAGGGAAAAACTTACTTGAGATATTCTATAGGGCCTTGAATGAAAATACCAAGGGTATTTCTTATATTATTATAGGTAGACTTTCATTAGTCTTTGCTTCGATCAGGATTTAAAATCTTAGACCAGATTACTAAAAGTAACTGAGGGTGGTATCATCCAGGGCCAGATAGATCAGCTAGTACTTTTATGAAATCGGTACTTTCAATGAGCAAAGAGCATTAGATAAGACAGTCACTCAAGAGGTAACACAATTGAGAATTGACATTAGCCTACACAAGAAATAGTATGTAATAATAGGAGCAAAAAAGGTAAATGCAGTGGGTTCTCGAGGTAAGGCTTCTAGAAATTAAGAGTCAGATTCTAAGAAAAAAATCTAAGTATTTAGATAAAGATATGAAGGGTTTTTGAGACAAGGTACAAGGGTCTAATAAGTACACTTAAAACTCAAGGCCAAGGAATCATAGTCGGAATTACTATAGAGATAAGTATAGGGATAAGAGTAGAGAGCGTGATGGTGAATGGAGAAAGAAATATTATTACAAGGATAATATTGGAATTTATGTTCCACTAGTAAATCGAGATGTTGACACTGGAAATTCAAAAATAAAAGTATTATTTGCAATGATTCTAAAGGGTTCAGAGAGCCAAAAGAGTCTCCTTAAGAAAGTTAAGGAAGAAATTTTGATATTGAGCTAGAAACACTATTTAGAATCTAAAGAAAAATAGTCATTGCCTTGCTATTTCCACTCAAAGTTGTAAAGCCACTATCGATCCATATATCCAGTGGTTGATGATATGATGAATGACCCTATGAGATTTATAATACATACGAAGATGAAGTAGATAAATTGGTGACTAATGATAATGCGTCTTAAAAATAGACAATAGTAGAGGAAAAATATGAGAACGAGAAACAAAATCTTAAGGAGGTCAAACTAGTATTGAAGTGTATTCCACAACCTTTCCTACTTTATCACCAAAGGTTATAGAAGAAAGTTGATAGAGGAAAATAGTCAAAATTTATGTTATGTTGAAAGAGTCATCTATGAACATCCCTCTTATGGAATCTTTAGAGCAGATACTTGGTTATTCAATGTTTATGAAGGATTTTGATGTCCAAAAATAGAATGAGAAGTTTTGATCTCACTAATAATATACACCACTTTAGTGCCATTGCTTTACTATCATTAGTTAAAAATAAGGACTAAGTTATTTAACCATTCCATGTAATGTTAGTTCTTTTAACTTTGCAAAAGATTTATATGATCTAGGAGCTAACTTAAATTTTATATTACTAGTATTCTATTAGCAGTTGAGTTTGGGGTCACCTAAGCCTAACTCTATGAGACTTTTGATGGTGGATCACACTATGAAGAAGTGGGTTGGTATCTTGTGTGATATGTTAGTAAGAGTGTGTTCTTCCATATCTTAACCAATTTTGTGATCCTCGATTGTGAGGTCAACTTTAATTCTTCTATTATATTAAAAGTCCTTTCCTATCCATGGGTAGGGCATTGGTGGACATAGAAATAGGAAAGATAAGTTTAGACTTAATGATGAAGAGGTCACATTTAATATTTGTCAATTGTTGAATAATCCATAGGATATATGTGATCTATGATTGAATTGGTAGATGGAGATGCATTGGTTTCATTCATTGAGGAGAGGCTTGGTTTTGAGTCTCTCTATCTGTGATCATGAATTTTTATAGTGATAGTATTAATAGGTATGATGAGATAGTTAGTGCAATTTTTGGCTGAGATTCTTACTCTTATTAACCAAAGAAGTTAAACAATAATCTGTAAAATAGAGAAACCCTTCCAGCCAGACTATTTATCGAAAAGCCACCAATTTTAGAATAGAAGAGGCCCTCTTATTTGTGTTATGTATTCTTGGGTACCAATAATACCTTGCTAATTATTATTGTATCAGGTTTATTGGAGTTGAAAGTTGAGGCCTTGACATTAGTTTTGTAAATGTTTAAGTGGGCCATTGGTTTGACTATTTCTACCATAGTTAGAGTTCCACCCAAAATTTGCACTCATAAAATCTATAATGAGCTAGAATATGTACCTTGCATTGAGAATCAATGTAGATTGAATCCACCTATCCAAAAGGTGGTGAATAAAGAAATTATTAAATGGTTCAATGTAGGTGTGGTTTATCCAATTGTCGATATAGCAAAATAGTAAGCCTTCTTCAGTGTAGGCAAAGAAGGGTGGGATCACTGTGGCCCAAAATAAGAAAAATGAGTTAGTTCTTATGATACTAGTCACAGGATGAGAAGTTTTCATGGGTTACATGAAGTTAAATACATGGAGTTAGAAGGACCATTTTCGTATAGAATTCATAGATTAGATGTTAGACCATTTTGTGGGTAGAGGTTATATTATTTTATTGATTATTATTCAAGGTATAATGAGATATATATTACCTCAGAGGAAAGATAAAAAAACCTTTTTCACTTTTCCATATGATACTTTTGCATTTAAGAGGATGCCCTTCGATCTTTGCAATGCTTCCACAACATTCCCAAAAAATATGTTATTTCAATAGAGCAAATGATTTATGCATAAGGTGAGAAAGTTATTTTGGTATGAGTCATATTATTATAAGTGTGAGTTAGTGGTATAATTTATAGATGTGTTCAATATTATTACTATTGGCTGACTATCTATAAAGATCCATATGATTATGCTTGGGCATCTAACCAATGCCAAAGACAGGGAAATATCTCGCGAAAGTATAAACTTCATATGATACCATATTAGAGCTTTAGCTGATTGAGTGTAGGGTATTGATTTTATTGGCTTATTTGAGAGTTTGCATAGGATAAAGTATATTTCTGTGGTTGTCGACTACATTTTTAAGTGAGTGGAAGCCATTGCACTTCTAAACAATAAATGTAAGTGTGTCACAACATCCTTGAAGAGGAATATTTTTCTAGATTTCTTACTCTATGGGACATCAACAGTGATAGTGGGACTTATTTTTGCAATCGTCTACTTAAAGTGTTACTTGAGAAATATGGTATGAATCACAAGGTGGAAACACTATATCCTCTGCAAAAAAGTGGCAAGTTAAGGTCTCTAACAAGGAGATAAAGTGCAATTTAGAGAAGATCGTGAATGCCACTAGGATTAATTGATAGAGAAAATGAGACAAGACATTGCGGGCCTACAGAAAAACATATATGTCCCCCATTGGTCCATCACCTTATCAGGTTGTGTTTGTTAAGGCATGCCAATTGTAAATTGAACTTGAGCATAAGGCACTATAGACATTGAAAAAGCTAAATTTTTATTAGAGTGATGTTACAAACACGAGGGTGGATAGGATGAATGAAATAGATGACTTTTACCTCAGTGTGTATGAGAGTTTAGACTTGTACATAGAAATGATGAAATTATACCATGATTGGAGAATTTTATAGAAGGAATTCCAACATGGGTATTTGGTATTGTTGTATAACTTGAGACCTTACTTGTTTCCTGACAGGTGTAAGTCTGTTGGTCAGGATCATTCACTGAGGTAAGAGTATTTCCACATGGTGCAATTGTGATAAAATGATATGGTGATATCCCATTAAAGGTGAACGGTCATTGTGTTAAGAAATATGTTTGAAACATAAAGAAATATAAAGTGTGTGTTATTAAAGGCCTTGACGTAGTCTGAGTAGTCAAAGTAGCTGATTGTGCCACAACGATAAATCAGGTACTTTATAAGAGGCAATCTATGGGGCCAGTTGGCATTGTTTGAGTACCCCATGGATATGTCATGTTGTGTCGTTAGATCAAGATTCTTGGAAGGCAACCCGTGTTTTATACTTAGTTAAGTTATATGGTAAGATATGTGTGCAAATATGAAGGGGTAGAATATGCCTGAAAAGACACAAGACATTTTTTGTCCCTAGGTTAAATGAGTTACCCTACAACTTACAGGGCCACTCAATGACTCATCACTAGACTTTTCGAGAAATGATATGGAATATCTAATTAGGAAAAAGGTCTCTACAGTTCCTACGACTCTCATTGCCTTGAGTAGTAAGCACTGGAGACCCAGGTATTCATCTTAACACTAAGGCTTCATTTGTTTTTACTATGATTCAGACGTCTGGATTTGAATTCACATCTAAATGATTAAGACGTTGTCTCCATATCTGAAAACTGAATAATTAAATTATTTGTTTTTAACAACTGAATATGAAATTTTTTTATTTATATAAATAATAAAAAATATAATTATAATAAAAAATTAATCTATATTAAGAAAATAGTTGACTTACCCCGACAAAATAATTATTTGATTGAAAAAAATATATTTATGTTCGCAAGTGATAGTGGAGATGGTTTGTACTGGTGGTGGTGGTAGTAATGATTGATGTTATTGACTAGTAATGTTGGTTGTAATAGTTGTTATTGTAGTGATGGTTGGTATTTTAGTAATTTTTATAACAATGGCGAATGTTAGAGGTGGTGGTAATTGTGCTATAAAGTTGGTTGGAGGTAGTTTTTCGAGGTATTGATTGTGATGGCTGAAAAATAAATGTTTTATGTTTGATGATTTTTTAGTGGTATTTAGACATGCTATTAACTGTAAGAGTGTAGATGGTTTTTAGTAGCGATAGATTGTAGTAATGGTAGTGGTTGAAGTGGTGCTAGAGGTGATGATACCAATGAATGATTGTGGTGGTGGCCGAAGAATGTATGGAGCTTGATGATATATTAGTGCTAGTTGTGATTGATTAGTTAGTCCTTTGTAGGGATTGGATTGTAATGGTTGATGATGAAGGTGGCATTAGAATTTGTGTTAGAGTTGGTGTGGCGGTAGTGGTGGATATAATTAGAATAATGGGGGTGGTTGATTTTATAGAGGCTGACAATAATTGTTGGTAGTGATATTTATCGTCAATGGTGATTGCAATGGTGGAAGTGGTTGTTGGTGGTGGTTGATGGTGGTGGTTGGTCGTGATGGGTGGTGGTTGACAATGATGGTTGTTTCAGAGTTGGTAGTGGTGGTGACTTGTGATTGTGGATAGAGTGGTGGTGAATTTTATTCAAATACAAGAGTACCTCTTAATGATATTATGTCAAGACCTGATTTATGAGTCGTGATGGCACCTACTTATTTCACCAGTAGGTAAGCAAAACGACAACCCGGAGCTGAAAGGAATGAGTAAACTTGGTGGAAAATGCCTAAAAGAGCGAAAACAACAATTTAAATAAATAAGTAAGGCAATAGAAAAATACAGATGGTAGCCAATAATACAAAAAATTATCCCATGACCTGGTAGAGCCAGTATAGGAGCTACTATGGTTACAACTCAAGTTATAAATCTAGCAACTTAATCTGTCTCAAAGCAAAAGACTAGACAAAAATAAGATGGAAGGAAATGGGAAACTCCGACTCCAAGAGCTCACCCCTCTCCGAAATCCAATACCACAAGATTGATGAATCAGTTGCGACAACTAGAACTCGGATCTGCATAAAAAATGTACATAATTGTAGTATGAGTACCAAAACCATGGGTACTAAGAGGTATCATCATCTGACTATGATAAATCATGTTATAAATATTATAAAATGCAAGATAACACAGTAAATGAAGATAGCGGAAAACCTTAATCAACTCCAACATCACTGTACAAAAATAAGTAGATAACAAGAGTAATAATATAACATAAAGAATAAAACACATGTAATTATAACTACGAAATTGGTTGCCATAAGCAATAAGTGCGGAAAAGTAAATAACCCCACACGGACCCCCATAAGACTGGAGGATAAAATTAAGAGAAGCATAAACCAAACAACCATCATATTCCCTCTTCCATGATACAACTAGAATCTACTCAAGTCATGCCACACTATAAATAATTTCCCATTTCCCAACTTGAACCAATACCTATATATCAACAACATATTCCATTGCAAGAGTTCAACCAATATCATATAATCAATATCATAGTAATAGCCAAACTTGAACTGGTAAATGTATCATCGATATCATATTCAATATTATCATTGTCTTATCACTAATATCATGATCAATATCATAGAAAGTTCTTGGACTAGAACTGATAATTATATAATAAGTATCATCATAATCTTCCAGACTTGATATGAGAATGCTTGTCATCAATATCATGATCAATATCTGAATTTGAACCGGTAAGTATATACCATCAATATCGCCCTCAATGTCATAATCAATAGCATAATCAATAGCATAACCAATAAACATAAACTCATAATATCAACCCATCACAAAAATCAAGTGCCAAGTCTCCTAAACATTACCTTAGTGGGAATTTTCAAAGTATATAACAATATTCTAAAAGGTTACAAGGATTAATATGAATCTTGGCCTAAGGTAGGTCAAAAATCCGACTTCTATATCCACGAGTTTATTATAATGCATTTTTTACAATGGTCTCAGCTTATGTATCTAAGCCACCATCAACCCTAAGATAGAAATGTTACCTAAAGTATGAGTAACTAAGTCATTTATGCCTAAGCTACAGTTTTCGAATAGAATAAACAATCCAGCTAACCGAAGTATTGAAAAGTACATCACCAATACCTAAAACCCATCCCAAATATAACATGATATCATTAACATATAATGGACTATAGCAATCTATAACAAGGGTGAAGCCTAGCCTACCTAGATATCAAAGAATGCTCGAAGACTCTGCTAAATAATCTATTTTCCATTTTGAGAATCTTCCGTAAGTTACCGCACTATTAAAATCACATTCTACTCATCAATACGAGAATGATGATGCCCATGTTGCACTAATGTTCTTCGAGTCCAAAATCACTAAAATCCCATGTAGGTGCCATTTATGGAAATCATATTTCCGAAGTCAACCTAGCATCCCTCGTGCATAAGGAGTAATTACCCTAAAAATGGGTGAAATTTGAGCTACATTGGTGTTAAAATCAAGTCACCATGTTTTTGGGATTTTGAACAAGAAATGAGAAACTCCACTATGAATGAGAAGGAATCTTACCTCAAATTTGAAGAAAATCACAAAATAATAGTTATCCAAGCTCCCAACCTACCCACAAGCTCTAATCCTAAGGTTTATCAATCTATGAGGTTTAACTCTCTCAGAAAGAGATGAATAAAGGTGGAAAATTGGCTGAAAGGGGGATATTTATACCCTTCCCATGTACTTGGGAGTCGATATCATGATACAAGTAATGTAATTGCGATACCTACCCACAGATTGCCATATCACATTACCAATGACTAGAAGTCGCGTTTGCTACTTTGGTGCCACCACCTGATTATTCCTTTTGCAATTGCCCATGTCACTTAAGCGACTTTCATCGGTCAGTGCCAGGTTACAATCGCGACCCAAGGCTCGTGCTTAGCAATTGCACTACCAAAGTTGAGACTTGGATCTCTACGAACCCCTCGGGATTCACTATAAATCCTACATACGCAAATAGGCTATGATACCCTATAAAACTGGAAATTCTAGATTCAATGGCATAGCAAAATTGTTCCCATACCCAACTTCTATTTTCTTAAATTCCGACCAATAGGTCTAAATTAACTTTGGTGCCTCGGTATTCATACCAAGAGTTCTACTAGACTAATTTCCATATTTTGGAGCTATTGGAAGATTCTGAATCGGTATATGAGGTTGTTTGACTGAAGGTTTTACTTAGTACCTAATTTAAACCAACAAAAACTTTGAACTATGGAATTATCTATAAAAACCAAATAAACTACTAGGTAACTGAGCTGTCAGTCGCAAAAAGTCACAAATGACTTAGGGTAGCTATGGAACGGTCTAATGATGAAAATAAGCAGAAATATAAAAAATGACCTAAAGGGACTTCAAAATATCCACTTCTAAAAGAACTTTCATCCACAAAAGTCAAGGATTAAGATGTAACTAAAGCCTAAACAAGTGAGGATATTGGTTCCACATCTCATCCTTAATCTCCCAAGTAGCCTCTTCTACTAGGCGGTGCCTCCACTCAAACTTAACTACAAAAATCTCCCTAGTGCGCAACCGTCTTACTATACTAGCAAAAATGAGCATCGACTCCTCCATGAAGGTCAACCGCTCATTTAACTAGACAGAGTCCCATCAAAACACATGATATGGATTAGGTAAATATCGCCACAACATAGAAACATAGAAAACCAGATGGACAACAACAAGATTTTGGGGTAAGGCTAACTCATAAGACACCTCACCAAAGGTTCGAAGAATCTCAAAAGGTCCAATTTATTTGAGGTAGATCTTCTCCTTTCTTCATAACCTTATCACACCCATCATGGGAAATACATGGAGGAATACCCAATCACCAACTCCTAATATCAACGCACAAAGTCTACATCTTGTATAAGCCTTTTGCATGAAGCAAATCTGTACCATCGGATCTAATCTAAAATATCTTGAACCATCCAATAAGGAACGACATTGCCTACTATACAAAGCGTTAAAGGCATCATCTCAATGCTATAATGATAAATACTATTATATACAAACTCTACCATGGCAACGTGTTGCTCCCACGGACCTTTAAAATTCATAACACCAGCTTAGAGTATATCCTCGAGAAACTAATCAATTTTCTCTAACTGGACATCAATCTGATAATGAAAAGCTATATTAAAATCCACCTGAGTAGCTAACTCCTCTTGGAAAACTCTCCAAAATGTAAAAGTGAACAAAGAACCCCAATACAAAATAATTAATATGAGCACACCATGTAAACAAACTATCTCACATACATAAATACAAGCTAACCTCTTGGTACTGAAAGACGTATGAGTAGGAATGAAGTTTGTTGACTTTGTCAATCAGTCCACAATAACCTAAATATAGTCAAAGCCACAAGAAGTATGAGGTAAACCACTAACAAAATCTATGGTAATCCTCACCAATTTACATTTGAGAATGGGCGGTCTCTGAACCAACCCACCAAGTCACCAATTCTCGGTCTTCACCTACTGACAACATAGGAAGCGAGCATAAAATCTTCCATATCTATCTTTATGCCACTCCACTAATAATATTGTCACAAACATCTATACATATTAGTTGTACCTATATGAATTAAATGCCTCGAATGATAAGCCTCATGTAAAATCAAGTCATCAATCCTTGGAACATAAATGGGGCTATAGAATCTCAAGAAACACTAAGAATCTATCGTAGCACTCTCGGACTCACCACTCCACACATAATCATGAAGGATCCAAAGTCTATTACCCTCAACCTGTCGATAAAAAATCTTCTCAAATAGTGCAGACCTCGCCTTAACACTACAAAGAATCCTCCTAGATTCTTAAATATCATGTTGTACCATCTAGTTTGCTAAGGACTGAATGTCCTATGCCAACAACCTCTGAGAAATTGAAATACAATCCAAGCTACCCATACTCACTGCATTTTGTCTTAAGGTATCTACTACCATATTCGCGTTGCCAAGATGATTCAAGATAGAGATATCATAATCATTAAGCAACACCATCCTTCTATACAGAAAAACATTAAGCTCACCTAAATAATAAGATTCTGAAGACTATGATGATCTGTGAAAATCTCACAATACATGCCATAAAGATAATATTTTTAAATATTAGTTATGAAAACTATCGTCGCCATCTCCAAATAATGATTAGAGTAGTTGAGCTCATGCACCTTAAGCTTCCTCAAAGCATAAGCAATAATATGACCTACTGCATTAATAAATAACTCAAACTAACACCAGAAGCATCATAATACATGGTTAATCCATCGCTCTCAATAGGAAGAACCAATATAGGAGTTGAAGTAAAATACTCCTTAATCTTACAAAAGATAAACTCACCCTCCTTAAACCATCATAAAGGAACCTCCTTTCGAGTTAATCTAGTCATTGGTGCTAAAATAGAAAGAAAAGCCTAGATGAATCATCTATAATAAATGACTAAGCCAATAAAGCTTCAAACCTCAATTGGTGATTTAGGCTTAGCCCAATCACGAGTACCCTCAATCTTTGTCGGGTGTACCATAATACCACCCTTAGGCACCACATGGCCAAGGAATGTTACTGACTCAAGCTAAAAGTCACACTTAGAAAATATGGTGAAAACACATGATCCCTCAATTTTTGGAGCATAATTTTTAAATATTATGCATGATCCTCTACACTTCTTGAATAAACAAGGATGTTGTGGATGAATACAATCATGAAAGAATTCAAATAAGTCCTGAACACTTAGTTCATCAAATCCAAAAATGCAGTTGGGACATCAGTCAATCAAAAAGACATCACTCGAAAATCATAATGACCATAATGGGTCTTAAAGGTTGTCTTTGGGATATCCTTGACCTGAATCCTCAACTGATGGTAACCAAACCTCAAATAAATTCTAGAAAACACCATTGCATACTGAAGCTTGGAAAATAAGTCATAAATAAGAGTCATAAGATAACAATTCTTTATTGCCTCCATATTAAGCTGTCGATACTTAATACACATATGCATGGATCCATCCTTCTTATTCACAAACAATAAAGGCACATCCTAAGAAAACACACTCGATCAAATAAAACCCTAAACAAAAAGATCCTAAAGCTGGGAATTTCGCTCCTTAAGCTCAGCAGGAGTCATATAGTAAGGTTCCATAAAAATAGGTTGGGTGCTAGGATCAAGATTAATGAAAAGCTCAATCTCACAGATAGGAGGTATACCAGGTAGATTGGAAGGAAAGATAAAAGGAAACTCACAAATTATAATAACATATTCAACAAATGGATTCTATACAATAACATCAATATAAGCTAGATAAGACTCGTAACCTTTTAAAATCAGCCTCCTAGTTTGAACATAATAAATAATAACCATTGGTTCATAGCTAAACGCTCTATTCCACCTAACTGAGGGTATGCCAGGCATAGCTAAGGTAATAGTCTTGGAAAAATAATCCATGACAGCATGATAGTAGGATAACCAGTCCATGCCTAAAGTCACATCAAAATCCACCACATTCGATATAATAACATGATCTTGAGTATTAGTGTCTCTAACGATCACAATATAGGATCTGAACACCTAATCCACTACTAAAGAATCACCCATGGTAGTAGATACATATAATAGCCCATATAATAAATCCCAAGATAACTATAACCATAGATCATAATAATTAGACACATAAGAATAAATATATTCTTGATTAAATAAAGAAAAAGCTGACCGATGATACACCAGAATGGTACCTGTGACAACAACATTGAAAGACTCAACCTTAGTCCTAGCAGGTAGTGCATATAATTGACCATACCTGAAACCTTACTAGGATCCTAATAGATCTCATGTAAAACCTACCTAAGAACCTTATTTAGTACCCTAGAAATCACCCTTACAACCAACCTCAGTTGATGGATGAATGGCTTTAATAGGGGTAAAACTCTAAGATAAAACCATAATTGAACCATAAATAGGTCACTCTCGTGAATAATGACCACAAACCCCTACAACTATAACTTTTCCTAGAAATTAAACCAGAACAAAAAGATCTGGATGACCCAAAGTAACCACTACCACTAGAATAATTAAATGATGATCCCCTAGAATACTGACCACTAGCACTAGACTAACACCTCTTAGTAATCTAAAGTGTTACTTGAGTAGGTCTGCTTGGATGAATTTGAGGTTGAGATGACTGGCGTGGAGGGTACCTACACTAAAAATCACTATCATTGAATTAGGTGGTACTACGACTCTTACCAAAACTACCCTGATATCTAGATCTCTTGTAACTTCCTTCTTATGTCGTGCAATGCTTCTCCTCCATCACCTTAGCATGATTGAAAACCTCAGTAAAATACCTACCTACAATAACCAAACTCTAAGTAGATATATAAAGAGAAAGTCTCAATCCACGAATAAAGCAATGAACCCTCTTATACTCAATAGACAGAATAGAAATAGTATGTCTATCTAACGAATAAAAATGAGCCTCATACTCCATAAAATTCATGAAGCCCTTTCCTAATCTAGATAAATAATTCTTCAAATGATCTCTAAGACTCTGAGGTATGTACTTCTCTAAGGAAATATGAGAGAATTGAGCCCAAAGGGGAAGATTTAGCTGGCATGGAATAAAAATGATCTCATTACCAGTGTTGAGCAAGCAAGTTAAACTAAAAATTAGTATAATCTATACCAAGAGTCTTAATTAGGCCCAAATTATAAAGCTTATTCTCAAAAGCAATCGAAAAATCAAATACATCCTTACCCAGTGCACCAAAAAACCTAGCTGGAGCCAAACTTAAAAATATACTAGACATCTTCTAGTCCTCAACAGACAAAGCTGGTTGGGCAAACACTAGCTGAGAAACCATTAGCTGAGCAAGAACCATTGTAGAAGGGACTTGAACTCTAGGATTCGCAGCTATAAGTTTTTTTCTCACCTCCATACTACTCTGATATAGATAGTGCACCATAAAAAATACACCACAAACTAATCCAAAAACCTAAACAAAAGAATCTCTCAGAATTGAAGAAGAAATAAATTATATTGGAGCCTACGTTGGTCCCTGGCCTATACTGGCTTGAATGTAAAAATATCTGGCCTGGAGTGAGAATATGGTTTGGTGATAGATCCCTATCCTAGCCCCTATATAGGGACACATCTTGAGACTATCTATGACCTTTGGGTAATCTATGAATAGGGAACAAATCCCTGGGCTTAGTCTTAGGACCTTCATCTCGTGTAGAGGTAGCACGTGTCCTAGCAATCTAAGAAATAATAAATTCAATGTAATGCTTTATGAACCAACTTAGAATCTAAGAACAAAATGAGTGAAATAAGTAAAGAACTACTTAGAGTGTTATAACACCCTGGATATTTTACCGTTAGAAAATTTCCTAGATTTCTAGTTTCTGTAAAAGTTATGACTAGTGGGGAAGAGTCATACAATAATGTATGAGTGGAATAGGTTTGTCTTATATTGACCAGTGTGTTTAATTTAGTTCCTAGAATGGATACAACTTGGTGGATATGGGTTGTTGGGTTTAGTTCTTTCCTTCACTTAATCTTAGACTTGGAAACTTAAGTTGAATCTGAGTATAAGTGGCTCACTATGAGCCGTAATCCAGGGTCTGAGTCATACCATAGAATCTTATGGTGGATAGTGTTCAAAACTCTTATAATTTTATTCTACCAAGGGTAAGAGTTTGGGGTACCATTCGTATGCTTTGGGTATGATTTGGTTTTTATGAGTTATACCTTGGATAGTGTTTTGTCCAAAAGGGAGTCCTATGGTATGAGTGATAAGTAACATTCATAATGGAGGGTACGACTGGTATGGTTTGTCATGCCCTATGATGGGAATTTTATGCATTTTAATTGAGAGAAATTTGGGTATTATCCCAAGTAACCTAATAAGGCCATATGACATTTAACTCACTTGGGAGGTTATTTGTCCTATTTTTGTATTTATTAATTCTTAGAAAATACTCTTAAATCCTATCTAATATTCTTAGGCAAAGGAAGCTAGAGTTATATCATAAGGATTAATTTGGGGATTGTGTTAGTGATTTTAGTCCATCATATTCTCAATTAAGGCATATACTCATCCCTCATTATTAGTTCTAATAAATTTCATGGTTTTATATACTGATTTCATGGAATGGTTTATTGTGTGGATTTTGAGTTTTCAAATATGTGTTGAGATTTTAGTTATAAATTCTTTGTTATGGATTTCCCATGTTTTAATTATGTTTTTACATATTTTAAATGGTGGTTTTGTATAATTGGTTCCATGGGAGTAGTCATATGGAAATTGATTTTGGTCATGGAAATTTCATGCCCCTAACATGTTTGATTAAATGCTTATAATAATACTTTTACTATATTATTGGATTTTTAATGGAACTATTGCATGGTATAGTTTGGTATTGGAACTCTAAAAGGTTTAAATAGTTTGGAATGGTTAATAGAAAGGATTAGTAGTTATGGTTATGGTTAATTGAACCTCTTTGCGGGGTATAATGGAATCCCCAAGTAAATATGTTCATAAAAATCCTTGAGAGGTACAATGAAATCCCCTAAGAAAACATAATAGAACCCTTGTAGGGTACATAGGACTCCCTTAAGTTAACTTGGAAAATGGGTACATGAGAATCCCTTTACCTTAAAAAGTTTGGATAAGGACAATACCTGTAAGTTATAGTCGGTATGACGGTACCACTATTAATAGAGTTCGTTAATAATAATTAGAATAATGTATTGGTTGGTTGGAAATAGTTTTAATTGGGTAAAAATGGTGGGGTGTAATAGCTAATCGTGAAGGTGGGAGTTCAAAAAATAAAAACTAAAAACTCATGTTTGTCGACATAAGGGGTTGGTCATGGCAACCATATATGATACTATGAGGTATGAGGGATTCCTCTAAGTAAATAGAACATATGTATCATGGAGAGCTAAGGGTACTTTGGAATTTCCTACTCTTATGCTATCTCTGATATTTGATGCTACATATATCAGGGCCCGTTTAGGGGGTTACACTAGACCCATATAGCCCTGGGTGGCTAAGGAAGGTTAAGCTACACGTACCCAGGTTAATGATTTTAAATGCATGCTAAACCTAGTTCCTTTTCTTGGCATAGTTATAAGTATATATGTATGTTTGTCTGCATATACTTTGTTTACTTAGATTTACTAAAGGGCATTATTGTAGTCTTATCATGTGTTGATGCCAGCATTCACCTGCTAAGCCATCTTTAAGCGTTTGTATCTACACACGGTGTAGGAACCAGTCGTTCTACTCCTCTGCATAGTGATTGGATTGTGAGATCAATTTTTGGATTAAAGTGGTGAGATTTCATCTTTTAGGAAGGCTCTATTTCTTATAATGGATATTTTTATATACTTTGGTTTATTTATGGATATTTGTTTTGGCTATGGTTGGGAGCATGTCCTAACCAAATATTGGTTTTTTTGGTATAGGATTTTATAGAACTGCTATGGTTTGTTATGGGAAGGATTGGTATTGGTGTTATCCTTAGTATTGGTATTGATATCGGGTCGGACACTGGCTGATTCTATTATTGGTTGTTTCATCCTCTTTTATTTTAGGATTATATATAATTATTATGGAACTCATATGTTCATGCTTCTGGATGATGGAATTCATTTGGGTGGTCATGGATATATACCTATCCCAAAGTCTTAGATTATGCAATAATGCTATCTTGTATATGTTCAAAAATTATCCGGCTTAGGATATGTATTGGACAATTAGGTTGGGTAATATGGGTGGTCTCAAGTCCCGGTTTGACTTAGGATGCCTATTATGACAAGGCCCTAAATTGGGTCAAGTCATGTTTGCATCAAAGCTTTAGGTTCATGGTTATTTGGGAGTCCACAAACCTATGTCTATTATAGTCTATTTTAGGGGTGTGTAGCATGCCACAGTCATAAGAGATAGGTTATAATGCATTTAGGAATGTTTTACCTTCTTGGTATTCTATTTCTAAGCTTGGAGTCAAGTCCTTGAATCTTTTCTAATCCTTGTTTGTTGCCTTTTCATATCATGCCTTGATAATCTAGAATAAAGGAACCTTTTATGTCTCATGTGGGAACAATATAGAAGGGTGACAAGGGATTCATACATGATCTAAGGGTCCAGTGTTTGATATTTATGGAGTTCCACCAATTTCTACTAGTCCTCTTTAGGGTGATGTGATGAATGTAAAATTTCATTAATCTATTTATACTATTGCTCAGTTTGTTGCTGCTTAGGATAGCCAGGATATATCTAGTGTTTCGTATTTTGAGGCCACAAGGGTTTGCTAATTTATGAAGATAAATCCTCTAAATTTTACTTGAGTAAAGGTGGAGGAGGATCCTCAAGGTTTTTTGGATGAAATAGAGAAAATCTTCAGGGTGATGCAGGCCATGAATATGTAAGGGGTGAATTTTGTAGCTTATTATCTTAAGGATTTTTCATACAAAGGGTACGAGGAGTGAGATAGGGATATAGGTGATGTTGAGAAGTTGTCCTTATGGGAGACTTTCCCAAATACTTTTTTGGATCTCTTCTTTCTTTATGACCAGAGGAAATCAAAGATTGAGGAGTTTGTGTATCTTAAGAAGGGAAAGATATCTGTCAAGGAATATGCCTTGAAGTTTCATCATCTATCAAGGTATGCTCTGGACATGGTGTCTAATATGAGGGCGATGATGAAAAAGTTCACTTTTGGGTTGTCTTGAGATTTTATCCTTAAAAGCAAGACTATTTTGCTGATTAAGGATATAGATATTTTGAGATTGGTTGTCTACATGCATCAGTAGGAGGATGAAAAAAAATAGATGAAGTTTGAGGAAAGGAAGGGTAAGAAGTTTAGGTCTTCTGAACAAGGTAGTGGGAAACATTAACATGGTCGATGTGGTGGGAAATAGACAAAGAAAAAGTGGAGGAGTTTTGGATCCTCTTCTTCTACCTGTGCTGATTACTCAAAGAAGTCAGGTGATAGGTGTCAATAGAATGGCGATAATTTTTAGGCACAAGGTTCCCAAGATCAGGCGAGTAGGGCTTAGTCAACTTCTTCAGCCCTCCTTGTTGATTATGTGGTTGTGTTTATTGGGGATTTTTATAGTAAAGAGAGGGATAGGTGTTTTATATGTGGCCAGCCAAGCCATATGCTTGATAATTGTCTTATTAGTAAGGGCTCATCGGGAGCAGTCAAAGATCCAGTTGCTTCATCATTTGCTTCTGTACCTAGTGGTGTTCTTTCTGCATCTACTCCTATTTTTGGTACCGGCACAATTCAGAATAGGTTATATGTTCTTACATCACAACAAAAGTCTCAGGCATCACCTAATGTCATTATTAATACATTAAAACTCTTTTAACATGACATGTATTGTCTGCTTAATTTGTGGTCCAATATTTCTTAGCTGTGTGTTTTGGTTTTGACCCTGAGGTTATTTTAGATCAATTTTCTATTTCTACCTTGGTAGGTAACTTGGTTATTTCTAAAAGAGTCTATAGGGTGTGTGTGGTATCTGTTGGTAGTAGGAAGACTTTAGTGGATTTATTTGAACTGGATATGGTGGATTTCGATATTATTTGGGGTATTGCTTGGTTATACTCTTGTTATGTATCCCTAGATTGTCAGACTCGTAAGGTTGTTTTTAGGTTCCCTGGTGAACCAATTATATAGTGAGAGGGTGGTTCCCTAGGTCCTAGGGGAAGGTTTATTTCTTATCTTAGAGATTAGAGACTAATCTCCAAAGGGTGTCTTCATCACTTGGTCCGAGTTAAAGATTCTAAGTCAGATGGACCTTCTTCTATTTAGTTTTGTTGGTAAGTGAATTTGTTAAGGTTTTCTAGATGATCTTCCTGGTGTTCCTGCGAATTAGGAGATTGAGTTGGATTTGGAAACTCATCCAATATCTATTCCTCCTTATAGAATGGCTTCATTTGAGTTAAGAGAACTCACGGAGTAGCTTAAAGATCTTCTAAATAAGGGGTTTATTCTTCCTAGTGTATTTTTGTGGGGTACAATGGTGTTGTTCATGTGAAATAAGGTTGGTTCTGTTATAATGTGCAATGACTATCGATAGTTGAATAAGGTAACGGTCAAGAACATATATCCTCTTCCAAGGATATATGACTTGCTTGATCAGTTGCAAGGTGCCAAGTTCTTTTCAAAGATGAATATTCAGTCTGGGTATCATTAGCTTAAGATTAGGGAGGTGGATATACCTAAAATGGAATTTCGTACGCAATATGGACACTTTGAATTCTTGGTGATGTCATTTGGCTTGACTAATGCCCAGACGATATTTACGGATTCGAAGAATAGGGTTTTTAGGCAGTTCTTGGATCTTTTTGTCATTATGTTTATTGATGACTTCTTGGTGCATTCTAAAAGTTAAGTGGATCTTGCCAATCACCTCTATGTGGTGTTGTAGAACTTGAAGGAACAATAGTTGTTTGCCAAGTTCTCCAAGTGTCAGTTTTGGTTAAACGCTTTGACTTTCTTAGGTTATATTATTTCTAGTAAGTGGATCATGGTGGATCCGCAGAAGGTGGTTGTGGTTATGAAGTGGCCTAGACCCACGACTCTATCTAACATTCAAATCTTCTTGGGTTTGGCTGAGTATTATAGGTAGTTTGTGGAAAGTTTCTCGACGATAGCTGTCATATTGACTAAGTTTACTCAGAATAAGGTAAAATTTTCTTAGTCGAATGCATGTGATGGGAGTTTTTATAAGCTTAAGGATAAACTAATTTTGACTTTGGTTTTTGACATTACCTAAAGGCAATGAGGGGTTTGTGGTTTATTGTAACCCATCTCGGGTGAGACTAGGTTGTGTTATGATGCATCATAGAAAGTTATTTGCCCAATCTTTTAGGCAGTTAATGGTGCATAAGAGAAACTATCTTACTCATGATTTGGAGCTGTTGGCGGAGGTTTTTCCTTTGAAAATCTGGCGGCATTACTTGTATGGAGTGTACGTGCACATATTTTCTAGTATGTGCTCAGTCAAAATGAGCTAAATCTCAGGCAAAAAATATGGTTGGAGCTTCTCAGGGTCTATGATATGAGTCTTCACTACCACCCAGATAAAGCTAACGTAGTTGCTAGAGCTCTTAGCAGATTGCCTATGGGGAGTTTGGCTCATGTGGAGAAAGAAAAGAGAATTGGCAAAGGATATTCACTATTTTTCCAATCATGGAGTTCATCTCTTTGACTTCACGGATGGTGAGGAAATGGTACAGGAAAAAGTTAAGTCGTCTCCTAGTGTAGAGATCAAGGAGAAGCAATTGCTAGATCCTGTCATGATGAAAGTCAAGAGTGATGTTTATGAACAAAAGGTGATTCAAGATAGACTTAAGGTTGCCCAAAGTTGCAAATATATTTATGCGGATGTAAGGCGTTGAGGCTTGGATTTTGATTTTGGGGATCAGGTGTTCCTAAAGGTATCTACCATGAAAGGAGTAATGCAGTTTGGTAAAAAGGGGAAGCACGGTCCTCGATTTATTGATCCTTATGCAGTTTTGTAGAAGGTTGGTAATGTGGCTTATGAATTTGAGTTGAATTCTTGTTGGAGCTCTGTTTATTCGGTATTTCATGTTTCCATTTTGAGGAAGAAGATTCGTGATCCTTCTCCGATCGTTCCTTTGAAAAGATTGGGTATCTCAAATTCTTTGTCATATGAAGAGGTCCCGACTGAGTATTTGATTGACAAGTTCATTGATTATGAACCAATAATGTGGCCATATTTAAGGTTCTATAGTGGAACCATAAGGTAGAAGAGGCTACATGGGAAGCGGAAGAGGACATGAAGTCCAAGTATCTGCTTTTGTTTTCTGCTTCTGGGATTCATGCGGAGGGTATGTATTCTTTAAAATACTTTTGTTTTCAAACTTTGTTAAAGGAAATATTAATATCTTTGTTTCTTTATTTTCTAACTTTTTTAAAGTTTGGAATGATATTTGATAATGAAAATGAATAGTGCTTATGGTTACCCTACCTTGTCTGACATTTAAGGACAAATGTTCCTAGTAGAGAAGACTATAACACCCTTGATTTTTGATCCTTAGAAAATTTCCTAGATTACTGGTTTCTGGACAATTTATGACTATGGAGAACGAGTTGTAGACTGGGGTACAAGTGTTATGGTTTGGTCGTATGCTGACCATTTTGGAAGGTGCATTTAATTTGTTTCCTGCAATGAATATGATTTGGTGGATATGAGTCATAATGGTGGATACGGGTTGTTGGGTTTGAATCTTTCTTTTACATAATCTTAGACTTGGAAAGGTAAGTTGGATCTGAGTACGAGTGGCTCACCATGAGCCTTAAGTTAGGGTATGAGTCATGCCATGGACTCGTATGGTGGACACTGTTCAAACCACTTTTTATTCAATTTTTATAAGGCTATGGGTCAGGGGTACCAGTCCTATACCTTGGCTATTTTTGGTTTAAGTGAGTTGTACCTTGGACACTGTTGAGTCCTAAAGAGAGGCCTAGGGTACTAGTAGTGGGACCACTCATATTGGAGGGTACGACTGGTATGGTTAGTCGTACCCTATGATAGGAATTTTATGCAGTTTAAGTGAGGGAAGTTTGGACATTTCCCCATCTACCTAACAATGCCCCACAACTCTTATCTCACTTAGGAGGTTGCTTTCCCTGTCATTCTAATCATTAACACTTAGAAAAAACTCTCTAATCCTCTCTATAGTTCTTGGGATAACGAAACTACGGTTTTATCTTAAAGATTAATTTAGTGCTTCTGTTGGTGGTTTCTGTCCATTATCTTCTCAATTAAGGCATATACTCTTCCCTCATTGTTAGTCCCAACTATAAGCATGGTTTTATACAATATTTTCATAGCATGGTTTATTGTATCGCTTTGGGGTTTTCAAATATGTGTTGGGCTTTTTTGTTTTAAGTTCTTGGTTATGATTTTCCCATGTTTCAATTATGTTTTTACATGTTTTAAACAGTGGTTTTAGATAATTGGTTTCATGGGAATGGTCATATGGCAATTGGTTTTTGTTTTGGAAATAGTATGCCCCAACATGTTTATTAAAATGCCTATGGTGATGCTTTTACTATATAATTTGATTTTTAATTGAACTATTGCATGGGATGGTTTGGTAATGGAACTCTTAATGGTTTAAATGGTTAAATAGAATGGTTTGGTGGTCATGGTTATGGTTAATTAAACATCCTTGAGGGGTACAATGGAATCCCCCATGCAAACATGTTAGTAACTATCCTAGTGGGGTATAATGGAATCCTCCAAGAAAACATAATGAAACACTTCTAGGATACATGGGACTCCCCAAGTTAACTTGGTAAATGGGTACACGGGAATCCCTTTACCTTAAAAGGTTTGGCTAAGGACAATACTTGCTTGTTATAGCCGGTATGACGATATCACTATTAATAGCCTTGGTTAATAATAATTTGAATAATGGATTGGTTAGTTGGAAATGATTTTAATTGGGCAATAATGGTGGAGTGTGATAGCTAACCGTGAAGGTGGGAGTTCAATGATCAAAACTGGAAACTTATGTTGGCGACATAAGGGGTTGAGCATGGAGACCATATATGATATTATGAGGTACGCAGGAATCATCTAAGTGCACTGTACATATGTGTCATGGAGAGCTAAGTACTTAGGAATATCCTAGTCTTATGGTATCTCCGGTTTGTGCGGCTACATGCATCAGGGCTCATCAGGGGGTTACACTGGACCCATATAGCCCGTGGGTGGTTAAGGACGTTTAAGCTACACATACCTAAGTATATGTTTTTTAGCATGCAAAACTCAGTTTCCTTTCTCAACATGGTTATAAATATATATGTATAGTTTGTATGCTTATAGTTGGTTTACTTTGTTTTACTGGTTGGCATCATTTTATCCTTATCCTTAGTTCATGCTAGAGTTCACCTGCTAATCCATCTTTGAGCGGCTCTATCCCCATGAGACGCAGGAACCGACTGTTCTAGACCTTCTACATAGTGATCTGATTTCGGGATCAACTTTTTGATTGGAGTGGTGATTTTACATCTTTCCCGAAGGCTCTATTTCATGTTGTGGACATTTTTATATACTTTTGTTTATTTATGGATATTAGTTTTTGATATGGTTGAGGGAATGTCCCAATAGGATATTGGTTTTCTTTTGGATAGAGTCTTTTATGTAACTGCTATAGGTTAGTATGGACAAGATCGGTATCAGTGTTAGACTTAGTATTGGTAATGGTAGTGGGCTGACACCGGCTAACTTAGTTGTTGGTTATTCCATCCTCTTTTATTTTAGGATTATATATAATTATTATGAAACTCATATAGTCATTGTTCTGTATTATGGTTTCGTTTGGTATTAGTTATTGGTTGGGTATCGGATGGTGGGACTCGTTTGGGTGGTCACGAACATATACCTATCTCAGATTCTTGGATTATGAAATAACGCTATCTTGTTATATGTTTGGAATTTATCCGACTCAGGATACACGTTGTTCGGTTGGGTGGGTAACGGCGTGGTCTCCAGTCCTGGATAGACTTGGGTTGCGTATTATGACAAGGACAAGGTTCAGGTCATGTCAAGTGTCCCATAGCCTCTTGAAGATAAGAAATAGATTTCATCATACTTATCCATAGGACTCTACTAGGCATTTACGCTTGTATAAGCAATACCTTTGAAACCTAGCTTTAATACCAATTTTTCACGACCTAATTAACAAATCATGATGGCGCGTACTAATCTCAGAAGTAGGTAAGATAAACTGTAAGTCAGATCCAAAAGCAATGGGTTAACCTAGTGGAAAATGCTCAAAAAAGAGAAAACAACAATTGCAACTTACAAATAGTAAGGCAAGAGAAATAAATATATCCAACACTATAGATGGTATTCTAGTACCTGGTAGAATCAGTACAGGAGCTACTACAATTACAACTCATGTTCTAAAATATTTAAAATAATTTGTCTTGAAGAAAAAGACTAGACATAAATTAGATAGAAGGAAATTGGAAACTCAGACATCAAGAGATCACCTTTATCTCCAGTATCCAACACAACACGATCAGGGAATCAATGGAGGAAACTATTACTCGGATCTATAGCAAAAAAGGTACAAAAGTGTAGTATTAGAACCAAAACCACAAGTACTTAGTAATCATCACCGGTCAATTGAGATAAATCATGATATAAATATGATAAAATGTAAGATAACATAACTAAGTAAAGATATGGCTAAACTTGAATAACCTTCAACATCGCTGTACATAAATAAGTAAAAAATCGAAGTAATAATATAACAAATGGAATCAAACACATGAAATTATTACTATAAAATTGGCTCCTATAAGACAACAAGTGCAAAAAAATAAAGAACCCCACATATGCCCCCATAAGCCTAGAGGATACAATCAAGAAAAGCATAAACTAAACAACTGTCATATTCCCTCTTCCATGATACAACTAGAATACTCTCATGTCATGCCATATTATAAATAATATTCCATTTTCTAACTTTAACTTATACCCGTATATCAATAACATACTCCAATGTCGATCTTGGACCGGTATCATACAATCTATATCATAGTGATAGCTGTACTTAAACTAGTAAATATATCAACAATATCATGTTCAATATGGTCAATGTCTTATAACTAATATCGTAGAGAATTCCTAAACTTAAATCGATAATTATATAATCAATATCATAATAATCATCCAGACTTTAAACGGGTATGCATGACATCGACATTATCATCAATATCCAAACATGAACCGGACAATATATTTATACCATCAATATTGGCCATAGGGTTATAATCAATAACATATCAGTATGATAACTAATAAATATCAACTCATAATAACAACCCATCATAATAATCAAGTAACAAATCTCCTCAACATTACCTTTGTAAGCATTTTCTTTGTATATAACGATCTTATAAAAGGTTACAAGGATTAATACGTATCTTCACCTAAGATGGGTTGAAGATCCCAATTTTAAGTCCACGAAGGTCATTACGAGGCAATTTCTACCCCGATCTCGGCTAAGGTATCTAAGTCCACTTTTAGATGTTAACAAAGACACAATCAATCCTAAGATAAAAATGTTACCTAAAGCATAAGCAACTAAGTAATTTATGCCTAAGTTAGAGTTTTCAAATAATCTAAATGTTCCAAGTAACCCAAGTATTGCAAATAACAACACCAAAACGTTAAACCCATCTAAAATCTTACATTGTATCATAAACATACTATGAACTAGCTCAATCTATAAGGAGGGTGAAGCCTAGATTACCTGGATGCCAAATAATTCTAGAAGAATCTGCTAAATCACCTATTTTCCCTTACGAAAAGCTTTCAAAAGATGCTACACTATAATAATAATAGTCTACCAATGAATATGAGAATGATGATTCCAATGTTGTACTATTATTCTTTGGGTCCAAAATAACTAAAAATCCCATGTTGGTCCTATTTATAAAGATTGCATTTTTTAAGACAACCCAACATCCCCTCATACTCAAGGAGTAATTACCCTAAAAAAAAGGGTAAAATCTGAGCTACATTGGTGCTAAAATTAGGTCACTAAGTTTTAGGGAGTTCGAAAAAAAAATTAGAAAATCCAACATGGATAAGAAGGAATCTTACCTAAAGTTCAAAGGAAATTATGAAATAATAGTTATCAATGCTCCCGAAACAACCTACAAGCTCTAATCCTAAGTTTTCTTAATCTTTCGATTTTAACTTTCTTTGAATTTGATGAAGAATGGTGAAAATAGGCTAAAATATAGATGCTTATACCATTTTAGCAACTCAACAGCTTCTATCGCAACAATAATGTCACAATCGTGATACCCTCCCACTGGCCATATAATATTCGTGATGACTAGGAATCGTGTTTGCAACCCTGGTGCCACTGCTTGGGGTTTTGCTTTTGCAACGGCCCATGTAGCTTACAAGACTTCCATTGGTGCCTGCCAGGTTGTGATTTTTATCCAAGGTTCACGGTTAGAGAGTGCAGCAACACAACTAAGACTTACAATTTTCTAAGTCTTTGCTAACCCTTAACGGTACACCTAAAATCCCGTGTATACAAACGGGCTATGATACCCTATTAAATTTAATATTTCAAACTCAATGAAGTAGTTGGAATTTCCATCCAAGGTTGTTTTGACTAAAAGTAGGTCCCATGCCAAACTTTTATTTTCTTTACTTTTTGATCAATAGATTAAAATGAGTCAAGTTGCTTCAGGACCCAAACCAAGAGTCCTTATAGCCTAAACTCGATATTCGAAAGCTATCAGAATAGTAAAAATTTGAATACAATGTCATTGGATTAATCGTTTTTCCTAGTAGATAATTTAAACCAATAAAGACTTTGAAATAGGGAATCGGCTCTAAAAATCAAATGAATTGCCTGGCAACCAAACTGTTAGTCCCAGTAAGTCACAAATGAATTAGGTTAGCTATAGGAAAGATCTAATGGTGAAAATAAGTTGAAATAAGGAAAATGACCTGATGGGTCATCACATATTAAGACTTGGTTCAAGATTTGAATGAGTAAGATCTATTCAGACCTATAAACATCTGAAATCTTAATAAGAAATAAATGCACTTAATTTTTTGAAGTCTGAACTATTCAAATTTAGAACTCCAATAAGTGCAAACAAATTATTCCTAAATAGGGATGGTGAAAAACCCTAGTCACTAACTATGAGTTGTTACCAGAGTCACGGTGAACAATAAGATGCGAGCCAATTAGTCTCCCAAACTGATTTGCATGAAATAAAAGTGAGAATTCAATCCAAACTGATTCCTTTTTCAATTTTGAATGTACATAACACCATCCATCTTCCACAACCTCATCTCCCACCCCTAATACATATCTCAATCCCTCAAATCACCCTATTTTGAACAAAAACTACACCTAAAAACTACCATCACATAAGGAGCATAATTATGTAAAGCAAAGCATCCAAGATTCACTTGATTAGAAGTAAGTACTCAATAATTTTATTAACATTTTAAATTATGATTGACAGGTTGATATACTCTTGAAGTTGTGATGGACAGGTTAATGTACCGTTGAAGTTGTGATGGACCGTCTCCCAAGACGTCGCTACTTAGGAACTAAGTCCCTATGCTTGTTCAGTTATGACGGTCGAAATGACGGACCATCAATCTAGCGATGGGCGTTAACATGAGCCACCGCATATCCCATTCAGTTATTTTTTAAGTCATTTTTAAAAGGTATTTTTGGTCTTTTACCACCCGTTTATATACGTAGTATGCATAGTGTTCATTCATGGACTCCTTTCATCCATGAAGCCCAAGAATCTCTTTTCAAAGTTCAAGTGTATGGACTTTTTTATGAATTTCATGTTGGGATTGCTTTTGTTTATGTTGATAATGTACAATTGAATTCTAATCCATGTTGGGTGATCAATTTTATGTGGAATTGATTAGTGTAGGTGTAGATTCATGTGAACCTATGATTAAACCCTTGGATGATGAAATTAGAGTTGAATAATGATATTTATTTGTTGTATAATGTTGTCTCCATAAACTATGCTGACCATATGTGCGATTAAAAGCCTATGTGAAGGAAAAGTGCCCAAATAGTATGATATTATGCAATCCTCATGTATATACAAGTTTATGCATATCACAGATTTGATGAAATGCCTTAATAAATGAATTATGGATTGCGATATTGGTCATGTACTCAAGAAAGTCATGCTTTGTTAGTTTCTTTCCATCGAGTCCTGGGGGTACTTATACCTAATAATTAGCTGTGTGCCTAGAGCCTATGTCATTTTCTCAAGATACTCTCAGTCAAGCTATGTTCAGTAGAATTCAGTTAGTTTCATAACTTACCAAAATGTTGTAACTTTAGTAAATCTCATTCAGTTATCAGAACTCCAAAATATTACATGAGTCAACAAAACTCAGGAAACTCAGTCTAGTCAGTTCAGTTAATCAGGTTAAGTGTCTATTCAGATGGGTGTAGAAATTAGCACCGATTAAACCTAAGGATGGGAACTCACCTATTATATGAGGGCGTGATTCTTAGAAGCAATCCTTGTATTCCAGAATTATGTAGCGAGCATAGTTGATACATCATAGCCTTCTATATGAGGGTAGATTAGGTAGCTTAACTTGTTATATGAGGATTCCCACCGTTCTAACTAGAGTTACCTAATATATGAGGGTTACTCACAAATTATCCTTACTAGTGGTGCGGTATTAACACCCTTCTAATTAGGGTTACAGATTGGACCCCAACTCATCCATAATGGCATATTAGGGGCATGTCGGTTAGATAACTAATTCCCATAGTTTCAGTATCAATATCAGTAAAAGAACTCAGATAGTTCAACAAAATTTTGGACTATCAGATACAGTCAACTTAGATAAAGTATGAAGATGAGCTAGTTCCATCAGATTTAGGACAGTTAGATATAGTCACTTATGTTATCAGTTATATCACTGATTGAAACTCAGTTACCAGTCATGTTAGTTATCAGTAAATTCATGTTATCACGATCTTAGTTATAGTTATTATGTATTCATGCATGCATTCTCATGTTCATATTAGTTAGTTAGTTAGTATTGTTCATGCATTTAACCTACCTCATATGCATACCAATATATTCTAAGTACTAACACATTTGTATTGTGGTGTCTTATACCATAGGTTTAGAGACACGTGTTCTAGAGCATCAATAGCATTCCATTCTCAGCAGTCAGAGTTAGCAGTGAGTCCTCATCTTTTGAGGACATGGCTATTTCTTTATTATCTCAATAATAAATTTATTAGTTAAAGTTAGTTGGGGACATTTCCCATCAAATCCTTATTGAAACAGTCAAGTTTTAGAGGTTTTTCAAACTATAGTATGTGTAGATAGTTTATTTCAGTTAGTTTGGGTATCTCATACCCCACCCAGATATTATATTTTATTAGATATTATGTCTCCATTTTGAACCTTATGGCCTTTCAGTTCATGTTTCCACATTATACATTATATTATGTAGTATACAGGTACATATATTAGTCATGGGTTAGCTTGTGGTCTTTTGGGGTCATGAGCACTGTGTAGCATTCCGTGTACCAGATTCAAGATGTTACAAACTTGGTATCAAAGCCAGGTTTTCAATAGTCTCTTAGGAAGTCTGAAAGATACATCTAGTAGAGTCTTGTACATGGGTGTCTTGCATGCCACATTTATGTGCAGAAGGCTATAAGATATTTTAGGAACAGTTTCCTTTCTTTCAGTATTCATATCGTGCCAGTAAGAATAATCTCAAGTCAATCTCTTAGTCTAATCTGTTTCTCCATTTTTTCTATTGAACATTCCACCAAAAAGAATAAATGGGAATGAATCATCCCCTTAGTTCGAAGTACCTTTGGGCGAACATGTTTCTCATGCAGAGTTCAGAGCTATATTCACTACTCTTGCCCAGTCAGTTGCTGCTCAGAATGAATGACCAGCAGTTATTTCATCCAACCCATTAGTCAATTCAGTTGTATCTAGGATTCGGAACTTTACCCGAATGAATCCACTATCCTTTCTCAGATCTATGTCATATGAGGACCCTTAGGAATTTATCGATCAGGTTCAGAAGGTTACTAACATTATAGGGGTGCTAGCTGTTAAGAGTGCTGAGCTAGCTGCATATCAGTTGTAGGATATTGCTCACACATGGTACAATAGGTGAAAGTCAAAAAGGCCAGATGATGCAGGGCCTATTGAGTGGGAGGAATTTGTCACTGCATTCTTAGAGAGGTTCTTTCCCCTATAGCTAAGAGAATCTAAGGTGTTAGAATTCATCAACCTCAGGCTGGGAAATATGACGGTGAAAAAGTATTCTCTTAAGTTTACTCAATTAGCCAGATATGCCCTTCATATGGTTGTAGACAGCAGGGCTAAGATGAGTAAGTTTATGTCTGGGGTGAATGATATTATGGTCAATGAGTGCAGATCTGCGATGTTGAATAATTATATGACTTTAGCCAGGCTTATAACTCATATTCAACAGATAGAAGATCAAAAGATTGAGATGAGGAAGAATCAGAATAAGAGAGCAAGGAAAGGTAGTTTCAACTTTGCTCAGCCCAAATCAAAAGGAGGAAACAGTTCTCAATTTTGTCCAAAGTAATCAATTCTAGCTCCTTCTTCAGCTAGTTCTCCATCTCTTATGTTCAGGGAGGGTAACAAAGATAAAGTGCCAGGCTCTAAGTGTCAGGGCAGTGTTAGCAGTGCCTGTACCTATCGTCTGTTCCAGACTTGTGCTAAGCAACATCAGGGTATATGCAGAGCTGGTAGTGGTATTTATTTAGGGTCTGACAAGACAGGCCATAGAGTCAGAGACTGTCCTCAGCCAGTCCCTCAGGGTCAATAGAACCATTCCCCAGCTCATTTCGGTTGCCTAAACCAGTAGGGTACCATCTCCAGTGCTACTAGTGGGCAACACCCAAATAGACTTTATGCTCTTCAGTCCTGGTAAGATAAGGAAAATTCTCCTGATACGGTTATAGGTACGTTACAGATCTTTCATGTGTATGTTTATGCTTTGCTAGATCCAGGAGAATCTTTGTCTTTTGTTACTCCCTATAAAGTAGTTGATTTTGGTGTCAGTCCTAAAATTCTAGTAGAGCCCATTTCAGTGTCTACCCCAGTGGGTAAAACCATCATAGCCTAACGGGTATACAGGAACTACCCGATTATGATATTTTAGAGAGTCACTTCAGCAGACTTAGTCAAATTATATATGACTGATTATGATGTCATTCTCGGCAGGGATTGGCTTTATTCCAGCTATGCAGTAGTCAACTAGAAAAACAAAATAGTCCAGTTCCAGTTTGTAAATGAACCTATCCTAGAGTCAAAGGGTAGTGCATCCACTTTCAGAGGTCATCTTCTTTCCTACCTTTGAGCAAGGAAAATAATATCTAAGGGATGTATCAATCATCTTATTTGATTTAAGGTCATTAGTTCCACAACTTTTGGTCTTGAATCAGTCCCAGTAGTGAATAAATATTCAGATGTCTTTCCTAAGGATCTTCTAGTAATTTCTCCCGAAAGGGAAATAGACTTCGACATTGATCTTCTTATAGATACTTAACCTATATCTATTCTACCATACATAATGACACCAACAGAACTCAGAGAATTGAAATAATAGTTGAAGGATCTCTTAGATAAGGGATTCATTAGGCCCAGTGTATCCCCATAGGGTGTACCAGTCTTATTCGTGCGAAAGAAAGATGGCTCTCACAGAATGTGTATTGATTACCGTCAGCTTAACAAAGTCACGGTCAAGAACAAGTATCCTCTTTCCTGAATCAATGACTTGTTTGACAAACTTTAGGGTGCCAGCTATTTCTATATGATAGACCTCAGATCCGGCTATCATCAGCTCAGAGTTAGACAAAGTGATATTCCAAAAACTACCTTTCGTACTTGGTATGGTCACTTCTAGTTTCTGGTTATGTCCTTTGGTCTAACCAATGCCCCTGTAGCTTTCATAAACTTGAGGAACTGTGTGTTCAAGCAGTAATTGGACATGTTCTTCATAGTCCTCATAGATAATATTCTGGTCTGTTCTCACAGTGAGCATTATTATGAAGACCATCTCAGAATCGTACTTCAAACTCTTAGAGATCATCAGCTATTCACCAAATTTAGTAAGTGAAAATTTTCTCTAAGGTCAGTAGTATTCCTTGGACATATTGTTTTAGGTGATGGCATTAGAGTAGATCCTCAATAGACCAAAGCAGTAAGAAACTAGCCTAAACCTATCTTTCCATCAGATATCAAGAGTTTCTTGGGTTTGGCTTGCTATTACAGGCGGTTTGTGGAGGGATTTTCTTCTATTGCATCCCCTATGTCCAAATTGACTTAGAAAAGGTCAAGTTTCTATGGTCAGATCCTTGTGAGAATAGTTTTTAGCAGTTGAAGACTCAACTCACCTTAACTCCAGTTCTAGCTCTTCCAAATGGTTCTTATGGTTTTGAAGTTTATTCTGATGCATCGAGAGTAGGTTTGGGTTAGGTCCTCATCCAGCATGGAAGGTCATACCCTACTCATGATCTTGAGTTATCAGCCGTAGGTTTTTCCTTAAAGATTTTGAGGCATTATCTATATGGTGTTCATGTAGATGAGTTCACATATCATAAGAGTCTCCAGTATGTTTGTTCATGGAAAGATCACAATTTTCATCAAAAAAAATGGTTAGAGCTCTTGAAACATTATGACATTAGTGTTCTTTATCATCCAAGCAAGGCCAACATTATGGTTGATGCTCTCAGTAGATTGTCTATGGGTAGTGTTGCTCATGTTGAGGATGGTAAGAAGAAATTAACTTAGGAAATCCATCAGCTTGGTAGACTAGGTGTTCGCTTAGTTCATATAGAAGAGGGTGACATATGGGTTCAGAATAGTTCAGTATCATCTTTAGTTTCTATGGTGAAAGAAAGCAAGATAGAGACCGCAGTTTAGTCAAGTTGAAAGAGTTAGTCAAGGATCAGAAAGTAGAGTTTTATCACAAGGGGGAGATGGTGTACTTTATTGTTAGGATCATTTCTGTGTTCTAGGTGTAGATGACTTAAGGCAGCAAATTTTTGTAGAAACGCATGGTGCACACTACTCTATTCATCTAGGGGCTAATAAGATGTACCATGACTTGCGAGAAATCTATTGGTGTAGTAGGATGAAAAGAGATGTTGTAGAATTTGTTGCTAAGTGATCTATATGTCTGCAAGTTAAGATAGAGCATTAGAAGCCTAGTAGTTCCATGCAGGAGTTTAGTATTCCTACTTAGAAGTAGGAAGTTGTGAACTTCATGATGGGTTTGCCTTGTACCCATCATCAGCATGATTCAGTTTAGGTCTTTGTAGAAAGGATGACCAAATCAACTTATTTCCTTCCTTTCCATACCTCTTATTCATCCGAGGATTATGACAAACTCTATATCAGAGAGTTGGTTAGATTGCATGGTGTTCTGTTATCTATTATCTCTGATAGAGATACCAAGTTCACCTCTTATTTCTTAAAAGCATTCTAAAAGGGTTTTGGTATCGAAGTTCATCTCAATACAGATTTTAATCCTCAGATAGATAGCCAAGCAGAAAGGACCATTCAGACTTTAGAAAATATGTTAAGGGCATGTGCAATAGATTTCAAGGGTAGTTGGGATGACCACATGCCTTTGATTGAGTTTGCATACAACAATAGCTATTATTCCATTATTAAGATAGCTTCATTCAAAGATCTCTAAGGTAGAAAATGCAAATCTCCAATCAGTTGGTTCGAAGTTAGTGAGGCCTTAGTCATAGGGCCTAACTTAGTATTTGATGCCTTAGAGAAAGTCCAGTTGATCAGAGAAAGACTCCAGGCTACTCAGAGCTGACAAAAGTCTTATGCAGATATACGTAGAAAGGATATCAAGTTCGAGATTAGTGACTATGTCTATATAAATATCTCTCCCATGAATGGAGTAAAGAGATTTGGCAAGAAGGGAAAGCTCAGTCCTCGATATGTCAGTCTCTTTAAAATTCTCAATCATCTTGGCAAGGTAGCCTATGAGCTTGAATTGCCTTGAGATCTAGCCTCAGTTCATCCAATCTTCCATGTCTCTTTGCGCAAGAAGTGCATAGGTGATCCAGCATTTTTAGTCTGTATTTAGAGCATATATGTTTAGAACAACCTCTCTTATGAAGAGATTCCAGTCAAAATCCTAGACTATTAGACTCGTAGACTAAGGAACAAAGAAGTACCTCTAGTGAAAGTTCTTTGGCAAAATTAGTCCTTTGAGGAGGCTACTTGGGAACCAGAAGCATATATGCAAACCAAGTATCCTCACCTCTTCTTCGCCAACTCAGGTCAAGCTCAAGGTAACAATTCTTCTTAAGCTTTTCAGTTTCATGTTGAGACTTTAGTTACAAGCTTGGTATATATTTCATTTTAAGGATTATATTACAAATTTTGTATTAAACACCATTGCATATTCAGTCATGCATTCATGTATCAGTTTAGTTATATAAATATGCATAGAGCATGCATTCTCATTGTGATAAATTTAGTACATCAGAACACTCAGTCATGCATTCATGAATCAGTTACACATGCATCAGATTTATATAATCAACATGATAAGTTTAGTTATCAGTCATGTCAGTTATGTTCCAATTGTTCATGTTCTGTATGTATGTCTTTTTATATTCTCCCCTATCTCTCATACTCATTTAAGGATGAATGTTCTCAAGAGGGAGATATTGTAATACCCCATACTTTTTCCTAGTTTAGAATTGACTCAAGTATGTTATAAACTTGCTTTGAAATAGGAATCCATTTTTGTACACGTAGAATTTTTAAGATTTTCACTTTGTATCATATGGGAAATTGAATTAACTTTCTAAAGATACCAATTTCTTCTAAATCCGATATCAAAGTCAAAAGTTATGGATGTTTTACCAAGAGCTGTCAGAATCACACCGGTGTGAATGCCAGGTTGACAGACCATCGATCTAGCGACAACCGTCGCCTTGACCATTGCAGCCAAGGCAATAAGGCAACCTTTTGGATAAGGATTGATGGATAGGTTGACGGACCGTCGAATTTGCACTGGACCATCGCCCAAGCCATCGCTACTTAAGCAGTGTGTACCTATTCTGGTCCACCTATGATGATTAGACCATCAATCTAGCGATGGTCCATCGTATCACCCATCGTATATCACGTTTATTTATTTTTAAGTCATTTTTAAAAGGGCTTTTTGGTCTTTTACCACCCATTTGTATACCTAGTAATATACAACCAAGGCTCATAATTTCATTATTCTTCCATAATATTAAAATTAGGGTTTTCTCCTAAGAGCAATCCATAAACAAAAAAATCCAAATGTTCTTCACGAACTAAGAGATTCAAATTCTTCAAGTTTAAGAACTTTAAGGAACTCACTACCAGGTATGCATAGTGTTTATTCATGGAGTCCTTTCGTCCATGAAGCCCAAGAATCTCTTTTCAAAGTTCAAGTGTATGGACTTCTTTATGAATTTCATATTAGGTTTGCTTTTGTTCGTGTTGATAATGACCAATTGAATTCTAATCCATGTTTGGTGATCAATTTTAGGTGGAATTGATTATTATAGGTTTAGATTCATGTGAACCTATGATTAAACCCTTGGATGATGAAATTGGAGTTGAATCATGATGTTTATTTGTTGTAAAATATTATCTCCATATACTATGCTTACCATATGTTTGATTAAATGCCTATGCAAAGGAAAAATACCCAACTAGTATGATATTATGCAATCCTCATGTATATAAAAGTTTATGCATATCACATGTTTGATGAAATTCCTTAATAAATGAATTATGGATTGTGATATTGGTCATGTATTCAAGAAAGTCATGCTTTGTTAGTTCCTTTCCATCGCGTTCTGGGGATTCTTGTACCCGACAATAGCTATGTTCTTTGAGCTTATGTCATGTTCTCAAGATTCTCTCGGTCAAGCTATGTTCAGTAGAATTCAATCAGTTTCATGACTTAGGAAAAATCAGCAACTTGAGTAAATATCAGTCAGTTATCAGACGTTAGTAATATTTCGTCAGTCAACAGAACTCATTAAACTCAGTCAAGTCAGTTCAGTTAATAATGTTCAATGTCTATTCAGATGGGATTAGAAATTAGCACAGAGTGAACCCAAGGATAGGAACTTAGATGTTTATGAAGGTGTGATTCTTAGAAGAAATCCTTCATTCAAGAACTATATAGCCAACATTGGTTGAGACATCATAGCCTTCTATATGAGGGTAGATGAGGTGGATTAAACTGCTATATGAGGGTTCCCACCATTCTCACTAGAGTTACCTATTATATAAGGGTTACTCACAGATTATCCTTACCAGTGGTGCGGTATTGACACCCTTCCAATTAGGGTTACAGATTGGATCCCAACTCAACCATATGGTGTATTAGGGGCATGTCGGTTAGATAACTACTTTCCACAGTTTTAGTATCAGTCTCAGTAAAAGAACTCAGATAGTTCTACAGAATTTAGGACTGTCAGATATAGTATGGATCTCATCTAGTTCCATCAGATTTAGGACTGTTAGATACAGCCACTCATATTATTAGTTATATCAGTCATCGGAACTTAGTTACCACTCATGTTAGTTATCAGTAAATTCATGTTTTCATGATCTCAGTTATAGTTACTATTTATTCATGCATGTATTCTCACATTTATATTAGTTAGTTAATCAGTATTATTCATGGATATGAACCCCATCCATTTAGTACATTAAAAGTACTGACACATTTATGCTATGGTGTCTTATACCATAGGTTCAGAGACACAAGATCCAAAGTATAACTAGTATTCTAGTCTCAACAGTCAGAGTTAGCAGTCAGTCCTCATCTTTCAATGAAATGACCATTTCTTTATTATCTAATTAATTAGTTTATTAGTTGGAGTTAGTTGGGGATATGTCCCATCTACTCCTTATTCAAACAGTCATATTTTAGAGGCTTTTCATAGAATAGTATGTGTAGATAGTTTATTTCAGTTAGTTTTGGTTATTTCATACCCAACCCAGATGTTATATTTTATCAGATATTATGTCTCAGTTTTGAACCTTATGGCTTTTCAATTTATGTTTCTACATTATATAGTATATTATGAAATATACAAGTACAGATATCAGTCATAGGTTAGCTTATGGTCCTTCGGGGTCATGAGCACCGTGTAGCATTCCGGGTACCAGATTTGGGGCATTACATGATGGTTCCACCGTAGGTTCTAAAGGGTGACCCATCATACCAGGATTGACAACTTAGCCTTTTTGTACATCAGTTTAGTGGTACAACGTTTGCTTAGCCTTTATATAATGGCAAGGTATATTGGGCTATTTTTTATGGCATTTATATGTCGAACTCCATGTTAGGCTTACATGGTTATATGTCGATAAATAGTTTCTCTCAAATCTTTATTCAGTTATTGAAAGACCTTGTAATTAGTTTATTTAGTACAATATTGAAAAGTTACAAGTTTATTTACTTGGTCATTTTATTTGTTTGCATCGCACAGTTTCAGACCTCATATTTATACATGTCCCTTAATTTTGTTTTACTTTGTTTTATACCATGAATTTTTTGACTATAATTGCACATCAATATATATGTATTTTATATAGATTCATTGTACTATAGTTTATCTCCATGGATTTAGTTTGCACTCAAGTTCATCTCTTTATTTTAAGTTAGCTTTCAGTATAATTTATATCATATTCAACATTAACTTGAGATTAAATAAAATAGTTATGATTCTACTGTTTTCTACTTTATAGAAATATTTTAGGTAATAATTTAGAGATTTCACTACGCGTGATAAGTTTTGTGTACAAATATATTTTAAATGCATATCTCCATGGATTTAGTTTGCACTCAAGTTCATCTCTTTATTTTAAGTTAGCTTTCAGTATAATTTATATCATATTCAACATTAACTTGAGATTAAATAAAATAGTTATGATTCTACTGTTTTCTACTTTATAGAAATATTTTAGGTAATAATTTAGAGATTTCACTACGCGTGATAAGTTTTGTGTACAAATATATTTTAAATGCATATTTTAGTAAATGACTTATGTCCTCAATTTTAAAGCATGTTTTAAGTATTTTCACGATTAGTGCATATTTTCCATACACAGTATATTCTAAAGTAATGGCCGCATAACTCTTTTTCCTATATTTGTAATGTTTTGTAGATTCAGGTTATTACAATTATGATCATAGTCAGGTAGATCCCAACATCCAACAAGTAGGTGACGCATTCTCTTATTCCGAGGACTCAAGTCAGTTGCGATTCTAGTATTGTATTTTCTTGTTCCTATGTATTGATTAGTAATAGTTGGGGGTCATGTTTCTACTACCTATGGTCATTATTAGTAGATACATCCTAGATATTTAATTAGAGTTATTGTATGTAGTTTCGATTTTGTAATGCCTTGGGTTTTTGGTCCTTGAATATTTTCTAAAATTTATCCTCACTATGTTGACTATGACTCATCCTAAGAGTCTTAGGGTATCTTGATGGGTCATGTGACCCTAGATGTAAGGTGTCTAGAGAATGTTTCTTGAGTTGCTATCCTGAGTATGACTTAGGGATGCAAGTCGTACGGAGTCTTGATGGATCCAAGGGACCTAAGTTATAATAAAATAGGTAATTTAGTGGCTCAGTTCTACTCTAAGTATAATTAACTCACTAAGAGTCATAATGACTTATTTCAAGTCATTGGTGGAAAATCATAGGATGTCTAGTGTTTACCTAGTTGGATTCTGTGTTGACTATGATGGGACCCTATGAGTTGTAGTATCCCATTATGAGTTGAACCAATTGAATCATAGGGTGCACAGTGTGTGGGTGTCCAGGGATCTGTCTTGGCTATGACTCAGGGTAAAGATTTGTAATGAGACTATACGAGTTGTATAGAGACCCATAATCATTGATAACTAAAATTTAGCTTTTAATTTGATGAACTTTGGACAATTCCCTTCTTACCCAATTAAAACCCCATATCCGTTAAAAACTTAAGGGGATTACATTTCATCCTGAACGTACTCAAACACTTCAAAAGCTTTCTCAAATTCTCTAAAGCAACCATACTTATGGTTTTCAAGAAGTAGGTCATCCAAGGGCTTAAGGGTTGAATTCCTTCAATGAAACTTGGTATTTCATTCATGATACTCTTCCCTCATTGATAAGTTGTTAAAACCATATGTTTTAAAGTACTATTAATGAGCTATTGATGTTTGTTTGAAATAAGAGTTAAGGGTTTGAATGTTTATTGATTGAACAATGTTTCCCATGGTTAATGAACTTGGTAATGGTGATTTTCCCCAAACTCATGACTTTTGAAGATGTTATGACCCAAACCCCATATTGTGAAATTGGGTTTTAATTATGAGAAATATGGGAATTTGTTTTATCCTTGAACTATTGCATTGGGATTTTGAATTTAACCTTATGGTGTTGTGTAATTCCCTAAGATAATGTAAAATTAAACCATTGGGGTAGTGAATTCCCCCAAGTGATAGTAATTAGTTTGGACTATTGATGTTAACTTACAAGTGTAGTTGGTATGAAGATACCAATAATGTATGCCTTGATGTGTAATATGGAACAATGAATGGGAATATGTGATACTTATTCTAATTGGGCTTTAATGAGGGTTGTGTAGATGAATCGTGATAGTGTAGGTCCAGCCGGACCAAAACTCAAAACTGTGGTTACCGACGTGGGTGTTTATATGAGCAATAAGTTTGAGTCTCTCTTATTATTAGTATCATATGATTGGGAGGTTTGTGTCCCCCATATCTTACTATATGATTTGATGCTTTTATCACCTTAATATGACGAGAGGTTTGAGTCCCCCAAAGATAATCATATTATACCTTTTTGTTTTTGCGGACACACTCACTAGGACCCTACAAACTGGGGTAGAGCTGGGACTACATAATCCATAGGTACCTTTTTAGGTTATGATGGTTGAGCTACATAAATCAAGGCTAAAGTTTTAAGGAGTATGCTAAGCCTTGTTCCATGTCTTGGTATGTGATATATATATGTATGTATGCATATACATTTTACTATCTGCATTGGTTTTGAATAATTTTGATATGTTGATCCTAGCATTATGTTATCCTTACATTGAGTTACATGCTAGTTTTCACCCCACTAACCATCTCCGAATGTTGTGTCCTTATATGATGTCGGGTTCGAAGGCAAGTGTACTTTTTCTATGTAGATTTAAGTGGATCAGTTTGATTCATTAATTTATTACGGTAAAGGGGTAAGCTTCATTACTTTTAAAGACGTAGAAATTTCATCATTTCTTATCATATACTATAGTTGAGAGTTTCGTTATAATTAACATTATTATTTTCATTGTCACTATCATCTGTGAGAGTCAGGGATATATCCCGACCAAGACTGGTTTTGGTTTTTGTGTTAGAAATCTTTGTTTGGATTATTTTAAATATTGGGTGATGTTGGTCTGTTGTTTGTTCGATCATCGATCATCGATAATAGACATGTATTAAATTTCTTTAAGCTTGATACATTCTATATTTTCATATGTTCGGAATTTATCCCACAATATGGGATGTTGTGTTTTATTTGGTTAGGCGTAGAGGGTGATCTCCGATCCATATGGTACTAGAGATACCCATCATGGTTAGGCCCTAGTTCGGGTTGTCACAAGTTCCACTTTATTCAAATTACTTCATAGGGAACTTTGAATAGTAATTTATTAAGACTAAAGGAGTAGTTGAAAGATCTACTTAACAAGGGTTTTATCCACCCTGGTGTATCTTCGTGAGGTGCTTTTGTTCTTTTTGTGTCTAAGAAGTATGGGTCCTTTCGGATGTGTATTGATTACCATAATTTGAATAAGGTGACCGTTAAAAATTAGTATCAACTTCCAAGGATTGGTGATTTGTTCGATCATCTTTAGCGTGCTAAGTTCATTTCTAAAAATGATCTTCTATCGAGGTACTATCAATTGAAGATTAGGGAAACACGTATCCTAAGACTGCCACCGAACCTGATATGGTCATTTTGAGTTCTTGGTGATGTTAAACACCCTATATTTTGGTCCTTGGAAGTTTTTTAAGCTTTTAGCTCACTGTACTACTGATAACTTAACCATATGAGTCGTATGGTGTAGGTACGGACAGGTGACCTTACTCATTAGATGTCTAGTAGGTGGTGGCTAGGTTTTGGTCCTAGTAATAACTTGTTGGTATGAGTTGTTAGTGGTGGTGATGGGTCTTTAGGACGATTCTTAATCAAATTTGTAATTTAGTAACTTGACTTGGGTTTGAGTTTAAGTGGCTCAGTACAAGCTATGCGGATAGGTTACGAATGGTAAGGTTGAGTCGTATGTAGTCCTATGTCCAATCCCTTTGTGTTCTATCCTGGGTACAACTGGAACATGCAATCCGTATGGTCTGGTAACGAGTGGGATCATGGAGTCGTATGGTGAATAGTGTAATGGTATCCAACTCACTCTCTTGGTTATAACTCAAGAATATGAGTTATATGTTATGGGCACAAGTCATGGGGGTCGACTCATAGCCACCTATGGTGTTTCTACAATTTTAAGTTAGGGGAAATCTTGAGATTCACCCTTTTAACTCCCTTTGTGGCCATAACTTAAGCTTTACTAACACACTATTCCAAATCAAACGCTCTTAAATTATTTTTCAAAGTCACTATTCAAGTAAAAACTAGGGTTTCATCAAGATAACCAATTAAGGCTTTCAAGGGTTGTTTCTTTCCTTATTTCTTGGTATCTAAGGAATGTGACTATTCCCTCATGGTTAAATTACTAAAGGTGTATGTTTTAATATATGGTTTTAATCGTATTATTATGGTTTTGATATAAAGGTTAAGGGTTTTGGATGTTCATGGTTGATTAATGTTTCTCATGATTTAATTATGATTTTTCATGTTTTAATTAAGTTTTTCCTCAAATGTGTACATGGGAATTGTGATTTAATTACGAGGTCATGGTTGAGCCCCAAATATTGATGATTTTGGCTTTGAAAATGACATGCCCTCAACCTGTTTGTGAAATTGTCAATGAGAATGATTTTTTCACATAGTTTGACTATTCTTGGAATCTTTTCATTGCATAAATAGTTAAAGAAACATGAGTTGGTTATGGATGGTTTCATATGATTTTGGAAAGGCCTTGGTGGTCATAGTTTATTTATCAATGGGTTTTATTTAATTGGACACGGTGGAGACTAATTTGGTTTAATGATTTATATGGCATAAGGTAATAGACTTGCAACCTAATTTGGTATGACGATACTAATGGGATTGTGTAAATGATTTTAAAATGGGGTTAAAAAGGGTTGAGTAGCAAAGCCTTGAAAGGTGGAGGTCCCTGGGGGACTGACACTAGTGACTCACATTAGCTGATGTGTGGGTGGTCTTGGTGACAGTGTGCATAATGTCGGACTTTATATTTTTCGGATGTACTAGTCATCTTCAATTCTTTTCTTCAGTCATGTGGTTCACACTCACTGGGGCCTTTTCAGTAGAGGGAGCTGAACCTATATTGTCCATGGGTGGTTTTAGGACGACCAAGCTACACAACCCAAGATAAGGATTTAAATGCCATCTATACCTTGTTCCTTATCCCGAAACTATGTATATATATATGTATATGTAATACCCCGAGACTCTAACCAATAGTGTAACCATGACTCAAGCTCATGAAAAGTAAATTATAGTGCTTTGGTTATTTTCTGATCAAGGGTGATGTGTATTAAGTCCTCAAAGATGTCCTAGAGATTAGATGAATCAAAACACTCCTTACGGATTGAATTCTTGGGAAGGATATTGCCATATTCAACTTCAAATAAGGATATCTCTCATTATACTATGAATTGTGGAGCTCATGACCTACCTAAAGATAGATATTTGAATTAGCTTTCCCACTATACCAATTTCACCCAAATCCGGGATCAGAGCCAAGAGTTATACCTATATTACTCCAGCATGTCAGGCTGGAAAACCTAGTGACGACATTTGTAACAAATCATCACAAGTGTGATGACTTATCACCAATGTTGTAGCCTTAAACAGATTTCCACCCCCAGTGATGACATTTGTGACAAGTCACCACAAGTGTGACGACTTATCACCAATGTCGTCAACCTTAAGCAGAAAATCATAAAATCCACCCTTTTGTGATGACATTTTATGATGACTTGTCACCAGTTTGACAGTTTGTCATGACTTTCGGCAGCTATTTTTTTCAGCAATTAAGGGACATTTTTGGAAGGGTATTTTGGTCTTTTACCATCTTTTGGAGGCCTATATAAATATGATAATCCCCATCCAAACCCTAATTTCTTCATTCTCTCTTTCAATTTTCTTAAGAAATATATCTAGGGTTTTTATTTAAGGATATTAATCTTCCAAAAATCATCCATAAATTTTCAAGATTTCTTTAAGAATCAAGTTCCTCCTAGTGTGGGCTACAGAATCATTTATTACAAGTGCGGATAGAGTCTCAAGCATCGGAATTCATCTAATTTCAAAGATTAAGGTATGTGGGGTTTTGAATAAGAGCAATTCTTTCATTCTTGTTCTGAAAGCTTTGATTTCTATCATGGATTTATATTATTTTGCAAATGGGTTTATACCTAAATTACTTCATCATGAGATTATGAGAGTATAAATTGTTCAAGCTTTGTTATACATGATTATTTTGCTATTCCCAAGTTATGACTTGATATTTAATATTATGAATTTCATATTTCCACCATGAGTTGATATTTCAAGTGCTTTCAAGATATGTGTCAAGCTTTAAGCTTCCTTATGACAAACTGTATTATTGAGTATATTGATTCATGAGATTGAGTTGTTATAATGAGTCTGGATATTTCCTCAAAGTTATTGATGTTGTTATGATTTAATGAATTGATACATTTTGATATTAAGATAGATTGATTTGATTTGAGTCGAGTTAGGAATCCACAAATTGATTATGATTTGATAAATGAGAAAGAGATTTGATTTGGTCTTTATGATAGACCCTTGTGATATTTGTGGTGGATTTCCTAATGCGTTCTGAGGTTGTGTCTGGGAGTAGTATTTATCACTAAACGGAAAATGTGGTATTAAACTACATGTTACCGTAGGGTCGATATTGATAATTGTGGGCCAGAGGCAGAGAATGAGATTATGATCACAAAATTTAGGTTGTACTCCCTGGAAAGAGTACGACGCTCCTGCCAATGTGGGGTTATCTCCTTAGGAGGGAAAATGTTGGACTCCATGTAGCTCACATGGTTTATGTTGGTTATAAGAACGTCTCATGTAAGAGTTGAGTTTCTTGAATTACCGAGTAACTTCGAGTCTTGAGTTGAAAAGTTGAGTTATTTCTAATGATTTATGAGGTTTTTATCATACATTTTATTTACTATGAGATCATGAAAAGTATGTTTCAATCTAACTCAAGCCAAGTGAGCCATCATTGAACATATGCATATTTTTATTAAATTGGTGATGATATTTCCATTGTTGCATGCACCCCCACATACTCAGTACATTCCAAAGTGCTAACCCACATATTTTCTATGGGCTACATTTTCTCGTAATGTAGGTTCAGGTACTCAGCCACAGCCGCGTTAGCGATATTCGAGTGTATCAACTACGTTCCCTCAGTGGTGAGTCCTCATGATATGAGGACCGTGTCGATATATTTGGTGACATTGTTCTGTTATTATTGCTTTCAGTACTGTTTGAGTCAGTTGGGGGTTTGTCCTATTGGCTCCTTGATTTTGACGTATAGAGGCTTTGTCAGACTAGAGGGTTGGTATGTTTAGTGATTTAATATATTTTGGTTGTACAATCTAGTATTCTTTAGTATTTCTCTTGAACCCGATGTGGTATATCTCTTTGTTGTGCATGACTATTGTTGAATTGAATTCCCTGAGGTAGTGTCATGATCTGAGGGCTAGCTTGGGGCTACATGTATCCCTAAGCACTGTGTGGCATCTCGGGATGAAATTTCGGGGTGTTAACAAGCTTTGTATCAGAGCCTAAGGTTTAAGGAGTCCTAGGGAGACTGACAAGCCACATTACGTAGAGTCTTGATCATCGGTGTGTAGCGCGCCATATCTATGAGAAAGAGGCCATGGAACGTTTTAGGAAAAGTTATTTCTTTCTTTCTAAAGTTTATCATGCCTACAACTGTCTCTTTATCTGCAATTAACTCATGCTCTCTTATAACAAAAAATACCTCCTTGTTGAGCTCATAGAAAAAACGAGCAACCTTAACCCGTTGATCGCTTGAACGAGCATATGTCTCACACAAAATTCTGGGTAGCTTTTCAGGTGCTAACCCAGGAAGTTACTGCCAATACTCAAGCTAACATCTAGACTACTGTTCTGCCTTCAGAAGAGCATATTTTGCTGCAGCTCGAGTTCATGAATTTTTGCGGATGAATCCGTCTGAGTTCTATGGGTCGAAGGTAGGTGAAGACCCACAGATATACTTGGATGAAGTGAGAATTATCACCCAAATTATGTATGTGACTGAGGAGGAGAGTGATGAATTATCTGTCTATCGAATGAAAGATGTTGCATATGATTGGGTAGAGATGTGGAGGATAAGTAGAGGGGAGGACGCCGCTCCCATGAATTAGCAGTAATTCCAGGATATGTTCTTTGACAAATTCTTTCCTCTTGAGATGAGGGAAGCAAAGATAGAGGAATTCATGAATTTGAGACAAGGATCCATGACTACTAAGGACTATTGTCTTAGATTCAATCAGTTATTCAAATATGCTCCTAGTATAATGGGTGACTCCAGGACTATCATGCGTAAGTTCATGACCGTTGTGTCGAGTTACATTATGAAAAAGTTTAGATCAGCTATGCTTAATAGGGAGATGGATCTTTCTCAGTTGATGATAGATACCCACCAGATTGAAGTTGATAAGGTGAAAGAGATAGAGAGAGTAAGAGGGAATAAAACAACTAGATCAGAGCAGCAGGGATTCAGTCAGTCCAGATTCCATTAAGGGAACCGCCCTTAATTTTAGGGACGTCCATTTATAGCCACGCCTTCCTCAGTTAGTGCTTCTACACCTAGAAGCAGGAAGGAGTAGGGGAATAGACCTATCCCATCCAGGTCTCAGGAATGAGTAATTAACAGACCTCGTCATCTTTGATGTGCCAAGTATGGTAGAGATTATTTTGGCGAGTGTTTTGTTAATCAAAAGGGTTTCTTTGGTTATGAAAAGTTGGGCCACCGTCATAGATATTATCCGTATGCTAGACACGGGAGCCGAGATGCTCATCCCTAGAGTCAGGCAACCATGCCCCCGCTCCTATAGTCCACCCAGTTTCTCCTCAGGGTGTCTCTTTTAGTACTATTGGCGGTTCACTCCAGAATCGCTTCTATTTTATACCACCTCGCCAGGAGCAGAAGGACTCTCCATATGTTGTCGTTGGTATGCTCCGTGTCTTTTATTTTGATGTGTATGTATTGATGACCCTGGTTCGAATTTCTCTTATGTGATACCTCTGGTTGCTATATATTTTTAGATGAACCCTGAACAGATTCCTAAGCCCATTCTGGTTTCTACCCCTGTAAGAGAATCTGTTATTGCTAAGCGAGATTATAAGAAGTTTCGTATCACTGTCCTTCATCGGATCATATGTGCTGATTTAATTAAGCTAGATATGGTTGATTTTGACATCATTCTGGGTATGGATTGACTTCACTTGTGCTATGCGTCTATAGATTGTCGTACCCGAGTGGTCAATTTTTAGTTTGTTGACAATCCTATTTTTGAGTGGTCCGGGAGTTCTGTAACTCCGAAGAGCCATTTCATGTCCTAACTCAAAGCTAGGAAGTTTATTTTCAAGGGTTGGATCTATCACTTAGTTTGAGTTAAATACCTCAAGTCCGAGACTCCGACTATTAGTTAGTTTCTTGATGTTTTCCTGGAATATCTCCCAGGGGTCCCACTTGATAGAGAAATAGAATTTGGGATTGATCTCCTTCCCGACACTCAGCCTATTTTCATTCCTCCATACCATATGGCTTCTGCAGAACTTAAAGAGTTGAAGGAGCAAACACTCAGCCTATTTTCATTCCTCCATACCATATGGCTTCTACAGAACTTAAAGAGTTGAAGGAGCAACTCAGAGATCTCTTAGACAAAGGCATTATAAGACCCAGTGTTTCCCCGTGGGGTGCACCTATTCTATTCATGCATAAGAAAGATGGTACATTGCGTATGTGCATTGATTTCCATTAACTCAACAAGGTAACTATCAAGAATAAGTACCCTCTCCCTAGAATCGATGATTTATTTGATCAACTATAGGGTGCGATTTATTTCTCAAAGATAGACCTTAGATCCAGCTATTATCAGCTTAGAGTGAAAGAGTATGATATTCTAAAGGCAACCTTCCAAACCCGTTATGGTCACTTTGAGTTTCTTATCATGTCCATTGGGTTAACCAATGCTCCGGCAGCCTTCATGGACCTTATGAATTGAGTGTTCAAGCAATATCTTGATAGGTTTGTCATTGTATTCATAGACGATATTCTTGTATATTCTCGAAGTGAGGATGATCATGCTGACCATCTTAGAATTGTCTTCCAAACTCTTAGAGATCATCAATTATTTGCTAAATTTAGCAAGTATGAATTTTGGCTAAGGTCAGTTGCTTTTCTGGATAACATTGTTTTTGCCGATGGTATTAGAGCAATCTCCAAAAGATAAAAGATATAAAGAATTGGCGTAGACCTACCTCCCCATCTGACATAAGGAGTTTCTTGGGTCTAGCTAGTTACTACCATCATTTTGTTGAGGGATTCTCTCCCATTGCGTCTTCCATAACCCGGTTGACCCAAAAGAAAGTGAAGTTCCTATGGTCGGAACTCCACGAGAAGAGTTTTCAGGAGTTAAAGACTCGACACACTTTAGCCCCAGTGTTTGCTTTACCCATTGGTACTGATGGTTTTGTGGTGTATTGTGACACTTCTAGAGTTGGTTTGGGTTATGTGTTGATGCAGAGGGGTAAAGTTATAGCATATGTCTCTAGACAGTTGAAGCCTCATAAGAAGAATTACCCAACCCATGATCTTGGATTACCAGCTGTAGTTTTTGCTTTGAAAATCTGGAGACATTATTTGTATGGTGTTCATATTGATGTGTTTACTGATCACAAAAGCCTACAATATGTGTTTACTCAGAAGGAGCTGAATCTTAGAGAAAGAAGATGGTTAGAGTTGCTAAAAGACTACGATATGAGTGTGTTGTATCATTCGGGCAAGGCCACTGTTATGGCAGATGCTCTTAGCAGGTTGTTTATGGGTAGTTTAGCTCATGTAGAGAATGATAAAAGAAAATTGGCTCATGATGTGCATCATTTGGCTAGGTTGGGTGTTAGATTACTTGATTTCACTGAAGGGAGTATGTTAGTTCAGAGTAGTTCCGAGTCCTCTTTGGTCTCGAAGGTAAAGTAGAAGCAAGATAGGGATCCCAATTTCGTCAAACTAAAGGAGTCAGTTAAGGACCAAAAGGTAGAGGTTTTCTTCTAAGGGCGAGATGGTGTGTTGAGATTGCAGGGTAGATTGTGTGTTCCTGATGTTGATGATCTAAGGTAGAGAATTATGGCTGAAGCACATGGCATGTGATATTCTATTCATCTGAGTGCTACCAAGATGTACCGTGATTTGTTGGAAATCTATTGGTGGAACGGAATGAAGAAAGACATAGTAGGAATTGTGACAAAGTGTTCTACTTGTCAACAGGTTAAGGTAGAGCACCAAAAGCCCGGTGGTGTAATGCAAGAGTTTAGCATTCCTACTTTCAAGTGGGAAGAAGTGAATATGGATTTCGTAATTGGTTTTCCTCCTTCTCATCATCATCATGATTCGATTTGGGTTGTTGTAGATCGGTTGACTAAATCAGCTCATTTCTTATCAGTGCATTCATCTTATACAACTGAGGATTATGCTAGATTGTATATTCAAGAATTCATTAGATTTCATGGAGTTTTTTTGGCTACTATCTCTGATAGGGGTACTCAGTTTACTTCCCAATTTTGGAGGGCTTTGTAGAAGGTTCTCGGTACCCAAGTTCATCTAAGTTTTGCTTTCTATCCGCAAATAGATTGTCAGGCTAAGCGGATAATTCATACTTTAGAAGATATGTTGAGGTCATATGCGCTTGATTTTAAAGGTAATTGGGCTGAGCACTCGCCATTGATCGAATTTGCGTATAACAATAGTTTCCAGCTAGTATTCAGATTACCCCATTTAAAGCTTTGTATGGGAGAAGATATAGATCACCAATAGATTGGTTTGAAGTAGGAGAAACAGCTATGATTGAACCTAATGCTGTCTTCGAGGCTATGGAAAAAGTTAAGTTGACCAGAGAATAATTGAAGACCGCTCAAAGTCGTCAGAAGTCATATGCGGATGCGAGAAGAAAAGATCTTGAGTTTAATCTATATGATTTGGTGTACTTAAAGGTTTCACCTATGAAATGGTGGAAGAGATTTGGGAAGAAGGGAATGCTTAGTCCCCGTTATGTTAGTCCATACAGGATTTTGAGCTGTGTTGGGAAAGTAGCATATGAGATGGAGTTACCCACAGAAGTGTCTAGTGTTCATCCGGTATTTCATGTTTCCATGCTTAAGAAGTGTATTGGTGATTCTATCGTGGTTGATTCTTTTGAAAGCTTAGATATTCAGGATAGCCTTTCATTTTAGGAGATTCTAGTTGAAATTTTTGATTTTCAAATCCGTAGGCTAAGGAAAAAAGAAGTTCCTTTGGTTAAAGTTCTTTGGCAAAATTAATCTGTTGAGAGTTCTACTTGGGAAGCGAAAGCTGATATGCGAGCCAAGTACTCTCACCTCTTTTCTGTGAGTTCGAAGCGAGCAGAAGGTACCATTCTTTCTTAATTCCGCCCTCTTTTTATGAAAGATTCCACTGTGTGTCTGCTTCCATCATCAATTCATGCATTTGTAGGGTATCCGAAGGTATAGAGTGAAGTAAGCCCTTTTAGTGAGTCATTCCAGCTATACGTCCTTATTTTCTCTTGTTCTTGGCCTATATGGCAACATTCGAGGATGAATATTTCCAGGGGAGAGATATTATAATACCCTGAGACTCTAACCAATAGTGTAACCATGACTCAAGCTCATAAGAAGTAAATTATAGTGCTTTCATTGGTTTTTGATCAAGGGTGATGTGTATTAAGGATTCAAATATGTCCTAGCGATTAGGTGAATCAAAACATTCCTTACCGATTTAATTCTTGGGAAAGATATTTCTATATTCAACTTCAAATAAGAGTATCTCTTGTTATACTATAAATTATTGAGCTCATGACCTAATAAAAGATATATAATTGAATTATCTTTCCAACGATACCAATTTTACCCAAATCCGTCATCAGAACCGAGAGTTGTGCCCATTTTACTCCAGCATGTCAGGCTGGAAAACCCAGTGACGACATTTGTGACAAGTCATCACAAGTACGATGACTTATCACAAATGTCAGCCTTAGGAAGATTTTTACCCCCAGTGACTACATTTGTGACAAGTCGTCACATGTGTGATGACTTATCACCAATGTCATCAAGCTTACGTATAAAATTATAAAATCCTCCCTTTTGTTACGACATTTTGTGATGACTTGTCACAAGTTTGACCGTTTGTCTCAAGTTTGATGGCTTATCACGAATGTCGTCAGCTATTTTTTTCAGTAATTAAGCGACTTTTTTCCAAGGGTATTTTGGTCTTTTCTCATATTTTAGAGGCCTATATAAATATGAGAATCCCCATCCAAACCCTAATTTCTTCATTATCTCTTCTAATTCTCTTAAGAAATATATCTAGGGTTTTTATTTAAGGACATTAATCTTCCAAAAATTATCCATAAATCTTCAAGATTCCTTCAAGAATCAAGTTCCTCATAGTGTGGGCTTCGAGAATCATTTATTACAAGTGCGGATAGAGTGTCAAGCACTAGAATTCATCCAATTTCAAAGATTAAGGTATGTGTGGTTTTGAACAAGAGAAATTCTTTCATTCTTGTGCCCAAAGCTTTGATTTCTATCATGGATGTCTATGATTTTTCATGTGGGTTTATACCCAAATTACTTCATCATGAGATTATGAGAATATAAATTGTTCAAGCTTTGTTATACACGATTATTTTACTATTCCCAAGTTATGACTTGTTATTTAATATTGTTTATTTCATATTTCCACCATGAGTTGATATTTCAAGTGCTTTCAAGATATGTGTCAAGCTTTAAACTTCCTTATGACCAACTAGATTATTGAGTATATTGATTCATTAGATTGAGTTGTTACAATAAGTCTTGATATTTCCTCAAAGTTATTGATGTTGTCATGATTTAATGAATTGATATATTTTGATATTAAGAAAGATTGATTTGATTTGAGTCGAGTTAGGAATCCACAAATTGATTATGATTTGATAAATGAGAAAGAGATTTGATTTGGTCTTTATGATAGACCCTTGTGATGTTTGTGGTGGATTTCCTATTGCATTCTGAGGTCATGTCTAGGAGTAGTATTTATCACCAAGAGGAAAATGTGGTATTTCCCCAAAACTACGTGTTACCGTAGGGTTGATATTGATAATTATGGGCCAAAGGCAGAGAATAAGATTGTGATCATGAAATTTAGGTTGTACTCCCTGGCAAAAGTATGACTCTCCCGCCAATGTGGGGTTATCTCCTTAGGAGGGAAGATTTTTTTACCCATGTAGCTCACATGGTGTATGTCGGTTATAAGAACCTCTCATGTCCATAAGAGTTGAGTTTCTTGAATAACCGAGTCACTCCGAGTCTTAAGTTGAAGAGCTGAGTTATTTATGATGATTTATGAGATTTTTATCATATGATTTATTTACTATGAGATCATGAAAGTATGTTTCAATCTAACTCATGCCAATTGAGCCATCATTGTACATATGCATATTTTTATGAAATTGATGATGATATTTGTATTGTTGCATGCACCCCCACATACTCAGTATATTCCAAAGTGCTGACCCATATATTTTTCTATGGGCTACATTTTCTCATATTTTAGGTTAAGGTACTCATCGGCAGCCGCGCTAGCGATATTAGAGTTCCTCAACTACGTTCCCTCAGTGGTGAGTCATCATGGGTCGAGGACCGTGTCTATATTTTTAGTTATATCATTCTGTTGTTATAGCTTTCAGTACTATTTTAGTCAGTTAGGAGTTTATCCTAATGGCTCCTTAATTTTGACGTATAGTGGCTTTGTCAGATAAAGGTTAGGTATGTACAGACATTCAATATATTTTGGTTGTATAGTCTAGTATTTTCCAGTATTTCTCTTAAACCTGATGTGGTATAGCTCTTTGTTGTGCATATCTGTTGTTGAATTGAATTCCTTGAGGTTGTGTCTTGCTCCGATGGTTAGCTTGGGGCTACGTGTAGCCCTAAGCACTGTGTGGTGTCTCGGGATAAAATATTGGGGCATTATAGTATTCATGTGATTGCATATGGTTATTTTATTTGGTATTGAGTGATGACATTATTTTACCATTATCCCTTAGTTATATGCTAGCATTCACTCTGCTAACCATCTTTGGGCATTGTATCCCTATGTGATGTAGGAATCGGTTAAATGATTATTTCTCGTGCTCAGTTATTTCGATTTGAGGATAGCTTTAAGTTAGATAAAAGTTGTGAGCTTCCGTACTACAAAAGGATCCATTGCATGCTATGGAATTCTTTTTATTAGTTATTTCTTTGGTTTTGGTGATGGCCATGGTCGAGGGCATGTCCCGATTGGATGTTCTTTAATTCTTGTTAAAGGCTATGTCAGACTACTTTAGGCATGCGTGGTGTTGGTATTAGTTTAGCATTGATATTGGTATGAGTGTTTTTATTGGTATTGGTTAGATATTTAGTTGTGGTTATTTGGTTTAATTTATGGACTTACTTTATTGCCTTCAAACTATTGTTTTATCTTGTTGTATGTTTGGAATTCATTTGACAAGGGGTGTAGCGTGGATAACAATGGGTATTGGGGGTAGTCTCCAGTCCTGGTTGGGATTAAGACACCCAACAAGACTAGACCCTAGTTTGGGTCATGTGATATTTTTATTAGAGCCCTAGGTTCATACTCAATTAGTAGTCCACAAAGTTGTGTTCAGTAAAATCTTTTTTAATAGTATGTAGCATGTCACACTCATAAGAGAGAGGCTACGAGGCATTTCAGAATACTTCTCTTTCTTGTGTGCTGTTTTCAAGATATAGAATATAAGGTCCTAAATTCTCCTTTAATTTTAGTTTGTTTGTATTTCAGATCATGCCTTTTCTATGATATGAAGCTCATAGAAACTCCTCTATCTTTCTTAGGGACAAATTTAATGGGACACACTTTTCTTATGGGGTACAAACTTGGTCTAAGGGTTTAATTTTTTACCATCCTCCTAGTGTTCCACCAGTCCCTTCTTATCCTTCTCGAGCACCTTAGGCAGATATGATGAATGCTGAGTATCATCAGTCTATCCATATATTGGCACAGTTAGTATCTTCTTAGGCAGAGTGTGGTCCTTCTGTTACTCCTTCTTTTGAGGCCCAAGGGTTGGCCAATTTATGAGGTTAAGCCCTCATATGTTCACTAGTAGTAAGGTTGAGAAGGATCCTCGAGGTTTTATTGATGAGATAGAAAAGATCTTCCATTTTATGCATGCTACTAATATGGAGGGTGTGGAATTTGCTTCCTATAAACTGAAAGATCTAGCATACCAGTGGTGTAAGGAACTTGAATAGTCAAGGGGTGACAATGTTGAGTCATACCTGTGGGATTGTTTCTCTAGTGCTTTTCTGGACCGCTTCTTTCCTCAGAAGCTGAGGGAGGCGAATGTGGAAGATTTTGTTAACTTAAAGCAAGGAAATATGTCAGTCAAGGAGTATGCCTTGAACTTTCACCAGCTATCTTGATATTATTTAGAGTTGGGTTCTAGCATGAGGGATAGAATAAGGAAGTTTACTTCTGGGTTATCTCGAGACTTGATTTTTGAGAGTAAGGTTTCCCTGTGTAATAAGTACATAGATATCTCTAGGTTGATTGAGTACATACAGTAGGTTGAGCAATAGAAGAAGAAACAGGTGGAGATAGGGGAAAGATAGAGAAAAAAGTTTAGATTTTCTAAGTAGGGTGGTGGCCAACAACTGAGTGGCAGGGATTATGTAAAGTTGTCCAAGAAGAAGTGGGGAAATTTTTAGTATTACTCGATGTCTAGTGCTCCCTACCCAAAGCCATTGGGTGGCAGGCGCTTCCATGGTGGTAATAATTATAAGGCAACTGTGGTTAGCCAGGGCATATGCTTAAAAGGTTTTCTATTCCTAAGTTTTCCTCTAAGGTAAACAAGGTTCCTATTACCTCTTTATCATCTCTGTTACCAAAGAGTGCACCATCTGACCTTAGTATAAGTCACAACCGACTCTAAGATATCATCACTCATCTGATGTCGTTACTGGCATATTGAAACTTTTTTCCTATGATATGTACTGTTGGCTTGATCCAGCATCCACTCTCTCCTATGTGACACCATTTGTGGCTGTGCATTTTGATTATTTTCATGAGTGTATTTCAAACTATTTTTTTTCTACAACTGTGGGTGACTCTATGATGGCTAGAAAAATTTATAGTGTTGTGTGGTGTCTGTAGTTAGTCGGTAGACTTTGGTGGATCTGTTTGAATTAGAAAAGGTGGATTTAGATGTCATATAGGGGATGGATTGGTTGCACTTATTGTATGCCTTTTTAGACTGTCGAGCACATACAATTATGTATAATTTCCCTGATGAATAGGTTATTGAATAGGAGGGTGGTTCCCTAGATCTTAAGGGAAGGTTCATATCATAACTTAGACCTTGGAGATTAATCTCCAAGGGTTGTCTCTATTATTTGGTCTGGGTTTAAGATTCGAACTCTGAGAGTCCTTCTTTACATATTGTCCTAGTGGTGAATGAATTTCTTGAGGACTTCATTAATGATCTTGTTTCGGATACTCGTCCTATTTCTATTCCCCCTTATAAAATGGCTCCACCTTAGTTGAAGGAGATTAAGGAGCTATTAAGGGATCTTTCAGATAAGTGTTTCATTCATCCTAATGTGTCTTTATAGGGTAAACCGATTTTATTTATTCTTAAGAAGGATGGTTCCCTTTTGATGTGTATCGATTACTAACAATTGAATAAGGTGATGGTAAAGAATAAGTACCCAATTCAAAAGATAGATAAGTTGTTTGATCAACTTAAGGGTGCTAGGTTTTTCTCTAAGATTGATCTTCGATTATATAATCATCAGCTAAGGATTAGGGAGGTGGATATACCTAAGACTTCCTTCTGTACTAGGTATATGTATATTTAGTTTCTTGTTATGTATTTGGAGTTGACTAATGCCCCAACATCATTCAAGGAATTAATAAATCGAGTCTCTCATCAATTTCTGGATTTATTCACTATTGTGTTCATAGACGATATTCTTATGTACTCGAAGAGTGAGGTGGGCCATATTGATCACCTCTGTATTGTGTTGCAGATCCTTAAAGATCAGTAGTTCTATGCGAAATTTTAAAAATGTGAATTATAGTTGAACGCTATTACTTTTTTGGGTTATGCTATTTTTACTGAATAGATCATGGTGGATCAACAGAAAGATGCAATGGTTAAGAGGTTTCCTAGACCCATGACTCCAACAGATATTCAGAGATTCCTAGGTTTAGCTAGTTATTATAGAAGGTTTGTGGAAAGTTTTTCTTCTATAGCTACCTCGTTGACAATGTTAACTCAAAATAAACTAAAGTTCTTACTGCTCTGAGGCTTGTAAGGGTATTTTGAGAAGCTGAAGAATATGCTGACTTTTGCACAATTCTAGACTTTCCCTGAAGGAATTGATGGGTTTGTGGTCTAATATGATGTGTCTCATGAGGGGCTTGGTTGTATCTTAATGTAGTATGGCAAGTTGATAACTTATGCCTCTAGACAGTTGAAGGTGCATGCAAAGAATAATCCGACTCATGAAATCAAGGTAGTAGCTATGGTGTTACCATTGAAAATGTGGCATCACTATATGTATAGAGTGCATGTGGATATATTTTTATATCATAAGAGCCTGCAGTACGGGTTTACCCAGAAATAGCTGAACCTTAAGCAAATTAGATGGATTGAACTGATCCTGGATTATAACATTAGTCTTCACTACCATCAAGGTAAAGCTAACGTGGTTGCTTATGCTCTTAGCAGGATATCCATGGGGAGTTTACCTCTGTGGATGAGAGAAATTGAGCATTGGTGAAAGATGTTCTCCATCTAGCTAACCTTAGAGTTTGCCTCTTGGACACTGAGTATAGTGGTGTGCTCGTTCAGGAGGTGACAAAGTTGTCCTTGGGTGCTGAGGTGAAGGAGAAGCAAGTGTTAGATCCTATCTTAATAATGATCAAGGGTGATGTAGGTGGGCAAAAGTAATGGACTTTGAGGTCAGTGGTGATGGTAATTTGTGATACCAAGGGATGTTATGTGTTCCAGATGTGGATGGATTTTAACGAAGGATCTTGGATTAGGTGCATGAGTCACACTAAGATTTTCATCTCGGTTTATGAAAATGTATCATAACTTGAAGAAGATGTATTGGTAGAACAAAATGAAGCGGGATGTGGATAGTTTTGTGGCTAACTGTATCATGTTCCAACAAGTTAAAGTTGAGCGCATTATTCCAAGAGGATTGTAGAAAGAAATTTAGTTTCCTATGTGGAAGTGGGAAGTGATCAACATGGGTTTTGTTACTGGTCTTCCTCAATCTCGAAATCAGTTTGATTCGATTTGGGTCATCGTGTATAGGATGACTAAGTCAACTCACTTTTGTCGAGTGAGGGCAAATTTTTTGGCTGAGGATAATGCAAGGTTGTACCTCTAGGAGATTATGAAGTTGCATGGGGTGCCTGCTTCTATCATCTCGGATCGTGGTACATAGTTTTCATCAAACTTTTGGTGGTTATTTCATAAAGTCTTGGTGACTAAGGTGAGTGTTAATATGGCTTTCCACCCGTAGTCGAATGGACAAGCGGAAAGAACAATTTACTCATTTGAAAATATTCTTAGATCTTGCGTGATTAACTATGGTGATAGTTGGGTTGAGTATTTGACTCTTATGGTGTTTGCATATAGTAATAGCTATCACTCTAGAATTTGGATGGCTCTATTTGAGGCTTTGTTTTGTAGGAGTTGTAGGTCTCGTATTGGGTGGTTTGAGATTGGGGTAGCAGGGATGTTTTGTAACACCCTGATAGTACACCCTGTGCACCATATGGTGCTTACGATCCCAAGAGACCACAAGCTAACCCATGAGCTGGTACTTGGTGTGAGCTCTGAGTAAAACTGATAACAAAAGATTATATGCAGAATTTAACTGAGGAATTCCATATGGTTTTAAATAATAGTTTTGATAATTTCTGTAAGATAATATTTAAAATACTAAAAAAATGACTAACAATAATAACTGAAAATTGAAGACTAACTAACTGTTTGTACTAGTCTGAGATGCCTCTACTGATTGACTATGGAGCTGATGGGACAAACCCCCAACTAACTCAAACTAAATAGAAAATACTGAAACTAATAAAGTAAGCTGAGGTAAATAAACCGTGTTGTCGAAGTATGAGGACTCACCACTGCCACAACTGATACTCTGGTATGTCTATGCATGATGAGCAAACTGAGTGTCCGAACCTATGATATTAGACATCATAACATAAAAAATGATTATGCGATCAGTACTTTGAATGTATTGGTATGCTAAATGAGGTTAGCCTGATATACACGGGTTCAGGTGCATGAGTAATAACTAACTGAATGTATAACAGAAGTAAAAATAGAATGTATAAAATCTATAAAAACTGATAATGCATGACCAAACATAAAACATGTTCTGAAATATATTTTGTAAACTGGGATATTGAATACTGATAAATAGATACTGATCTGTATGCTATGATCAACAAAACAAAAATTGATTACTGAGTTGAATACTTGACTGAGACTGTGGCAGCTATCATCTAACCGACAATCCCCAATGAGCAGATTGGGGTCCAACCTGTGACCCTAGTTTGAAGGGTTTCAATACCATGCTATGGTGACTAACACTAGCTGTATGGATCAACTAATATGATGTCCCGAAGGACTAAGGGTATCAAGCCTAAACTTATGGGTGACCCATGAGAGGTAGTCAAGCCTAAACTAACGGGTGACTCAACATATCCTACACTGGCTAGATAGTTCTAGAGTATAGGGACTTTTACTAACGACTCTGCCTATCTGACAGGGAAGTCGCCATCATTGCACTCGGTCGGTGGTAAATCCTACTCCCAACTAAACTGACTCGGTATACTGAAATATTCTAGTTTAACTGAGTAGGATAACTAACTAAACTGATAATGCTCATAATATATCTGTAACCATTCTGAAGATACTGAGACTAAGTAAATAGCTATATTTTGGAAATTCATAACTCCAGTACTCGATAGAGCTTTGAGAACATTATGTGAAAGCATTTATTAAAATTTTACTCTTGTAAGCATTTCATCAAACAATTCATATTCTTAGCTTAACCTAGGCATGGGAATAGGTTAAAGCTTGTAGTGATAGCATGATTTCAATATCAAAATCACTAATTATGATTTAAATCAATGAACAACATTATTCAAACAGATGGGGTTTAATAACAACAACAATTTCATATAAACATGGTATAAAATAAAAATTCATCAGGATTCATGGTTAAAAACACAATTGAAATTATCATAACTTGTAAAAATCACAACTTTGGATTTGAAATTAGATTGATGGACTCCGTGGGTGAAAGGGACCTATGGATGAACATTTAACATACCTTAGTTTGTGAAATTGAGAAAGTTCATGATGAATTCTTCTATCTTGATCTTGAATGTTGGATGAGTTAGGGTTTGTTCTTCAATGAGGGTTGCTTTAATTTGAGACAATTGTAAAAATAATGATAAATAATGCCCTCTTGGGACTTAAATCCCGTGTTTGGACTGAATGGGGTGAAGGGAAAGGACTTAAATGCTCTTGGAAATTAAAACTCAAAATTGCAACTAGAAATCTCGATTTAGATCTACGGCAAGATGCGGTGCTATAAAGTTGCGAAACTGGAAACGAACAATCCCAATTTTACCTAACGGCGTGATACGGTGCTACTGCATTGTGCCACTGGACATGGACAATTCTGAAATTGCACCTTGGCACGACGCGAATTCATTGCAGTGCCTTACTGGAAAAGGATGAACGCAAAATTGTCCATCACCGCGATGCGGCATAACATGTTAAGCTACTTCCTCGCGCTAAAAATTCCATAACATCTCACCCATGTATCGAAATTAGGCAAAATTGGTATCTTTGGAAAGCTATTTCAATTTACTACAATTTGGTGGGTCTTGATGAGCCTTGACTATAACAATATTCTCCTCAAAAACTCAATCGGTAAGAATATTTTGATTCGTCTAATAGCTAGGAGTTATTTGAGGCCCTAATATATATCAAAATCTCTCATAAAACTATCATAGCACTATGATTCTTTTGTCATGAGCTCGAAACATGGTTTTAAAATTGGTTTGGATTATCGAGGTATTACAATATCTCCCCTTTATGAATATTCATCCTCGAATGAGATTGGTTAAGTTGAAAACACTAAGGAATTAAGGTTACATACTGAATATATGTGATGAAAATTTGATTAAATGACTGAGTCTGAAATAGGACACATGAGTAACATAACAATGATATGCAGCTGAAACTGAGCATGGACAAGAGAAATTCTAAGAAGATTGTTACCTTAAGCTGGGTCTGAGATTGCGGAGAAAAGATGAGGTTACTTTGTCCGCATATCTTCTTCTACTTTCTAAGTGGATCCCTCAACAGACTGATTCCTCCTAAGAACCTTCACTAGGGGTACTTTTTGTTCCTTAGTTTACGATTCTAGTGATCAAGGCTCTCGACTGGAATTTCTTTGTCGGTAAGGTTGTTCTAAACATCTATGCTCTCTTAAAGGACAACTACAGCTGGGTCACCAATACACTTCCTCAACAAAGATATAGGAATACTGGGTGAACTGATGCTAATTTAGCAGGCAACTCAAGCTCATAAGCCATCTTTCCAAAATGGCTAAAAAAATTTTAAGGGCCAACATATTGGGGACTAAGCTTTCTCTTCTTACCAAACCTCTTTATCCCCTTCATGGGAGAGATCATTAGATCTACAAACTCACAAATATCAAACTCAAGATCCTTTCACCTCACATATGCATAAGATTTTTGTTGGCTTTTGGCTGCCTTAAGCCTCTTCTGAATTAGCTGAAGTTTCTCCATAGCATCAAACACCAAATTGAGCCCTATCAAAGTAGTTTCACCTAGCTCAAACCAACCAATAGGTGATCTACATGTCCTTCTATAAAAAGCCTCAAATCGGAGCCATCTGGATACTGGAATGATAGCAGTTATTATACGCGAATTCAATCAAATGCAACTGATCATCCCGACTGCCCTTAAAGTCAACTACACATGCTCTTAACATATCCTTTATGGTATGAAATATCCTCTCGGTCTGACCATCTATCTGAAGTTGAAAGGTTGTACTGAGGTAAACTTGAGTTCCAAGACCCTGCTAAAAAGCTTTCCAAAAGTAACAGGTAAATTGAGTAACTCTATCTGAGATGATAGATAGTGGAATACCCTTCAACCTAACCAACTCTCTTATATAGAGCTTGGCATAGTCATCGGCTGAATAAGAAGTATGTACTGGCAAGAAATGAGCTAATTTGGTCATCCTGTCTACAATGACCCAGATTGAATCATGCTAACGAAGAGTACTAGGCAAACCCATCACAAAATCCTTGTTCACTTTCTCCTACTTCCAAGAGGGAATACTGAACTCCTGCATAGACACACTAGGCTTTTGATGTTCAATATTAACTTGTTGACAAGTAGAGCACTTAGCTACAAACTCTTTAATATCCATCTTCATCCCACTCCACCAATAGATTTCTAGCAAATCATGGTACATCTTAGTTGCCCCTGGATGAATAGAGTAACATGCACCGTATGCTTCTAGCAGAATCTGCTGTCTCAAGTTGTCTACTTATGGCACATACAGCCTACCCTAGCAATGCAACACACCATCTCCCCCTTAGGGGAAAAGCTCTACTTTCTAGTCCCTGACTGACTCCTTTAGTTCCACCACACTGGGATCCCTATCTTTCTTTTTATTCACTTCGGCAACCAAAGAAGATTACAAACTATTTTGAACCCATATGCTACCCTTAACTGAATCAACCAAACGAACACCTAATCTAGCAAGCTCATGAATTTCCCTAACTAACTTCTTCTTATCATCCTCAACATG
>NC_061119.1:82928547-83067658 GCF_002878395.1 Capsicum annuum | reverse complement strand
AGCTCATGAATTTCCCTAACTAACTTCTTCTTATCATCCTCAACATGTGCAAAACTACCCATAGATAATCTACTTAGGGCATCTACCACTATATTGTCCTTTCTCGGGTGGTTCAAAATACTCATATAATAATCTTTCAAAAATACTAACCACCTTGTCTAACATAGATTGAAATCATCTGGGGAAATAGATACAACAATCTTTTGTGGTATGTGAATACATCAACATGCACCGCATAATATAGTGCTTCCAAATCTTTAAGGTAACCACAATAGCTACTAGCTTAAGATCATAGGTAGGGTAATTCTTTTTCGAACCTTACCCCTCTACATCGAAAAATACCCTAAACCAACTCTGGAAGCATCACAGTACACAACAAACCCGTCTGAACTATCTAGTAGTGTCAAAACTGGGGCTATGGTGAGTTAAGTCTTCAACACCTGATAACTCTTCTTGGAAAAATATGACCACAGAAACTTGACTTTATTCTGAGTTAATCGTGACATGGGGGATGAAATAGATTAAAAACCTTCAATAAAACACCGGTAGTAGCTAGCTAAACCCAAAAAACTCTTGATATTTGAAGGATAGATATGTCTAGGCCATTTTCTCACCACTTTGGTCTTTTGAGGGTCAACTCTAATTCCATCACCATAAATAATATGGACAAGGAAAGCTACTGATCTTAGCCAAAATTCACACTTACTGAATTTAGCAAACAACTGATGGGCTCTAAGAGTCTGAAATACTATTCTGAGGTGGTCTGCATGATCATTTTCATTACGAGAGTAGAAAAGAAGGTCATCAATAAAGACTATTACGAACATGTCCAAGTTCTGCTTGAACACTAGGTTCATCAAGTCCATAAAGGCTCCTAGGTCATTTGTGAGACCAAACGACATGACTAGAAACTCAAAGTGACCCTACCGAGCTTTAAAGGGTATTTTTGGAATGTCACATTCTCTCACTCTGAGTTGATGATAGCAAGATCTGAGGTTAAACAAGTCATTGATTCTGGGAAGTGGGTATTTATTCTTGATTGTGACTTTGTTCAATTGGCGGTAGTCAATACATATTATAAGAGAACTGCATTTCTTACACATGAATAGAACTGGTACGCCCCATGGGGAAACACTGGGCCTTATAAATTCCTTATCTAGGAGATCTTTGTACTATTCTTTTAAATCTTTAAGCTCAGCTCGATCCATTCTGTATAGAAGAATAGAGATAGATTGTGTATCTGGAAGAAGGTCTATTGTGGAGCCAATTTGTCTTTCAGGAGGAACTCTGGGTTGATCTTAAGGGAAAACATTTGGAAATTCCCCCACTACTAAAATTGACTCAAGATTAGAAGTCTCAGTATTAGAGTCTTTGACTTAGACAAGATGATACATACACCCCTTGGATATTATTTTACTCGCTCTAAGGTATGAAACAAGCTGACCCTAATGCACTGTAGTAAAACCCCTTTATTCAAGGACTGGTTCATTTAGAAACTAAAAATGAACTACTTTATTTCTGTAATCCACTGAGGCATACAATGAAAAAAGCCAATCCATGTCGAGAATGATGTCAAAATCCATCATCTCTAATTATAAAAGGTCTATTGATGTAACTTTCTAAGACACTGTAACCAAGAAGTCCTGTATACTATATGGGCTACGATAGACTTACCTACTGGGATAGACACTGAGAAAGGCTCTACTAATATTTTGGGACTGACTCAGAAGTTGATGGTTATATAAGGGGTTACAAAAGAAAGAGATGCTCTAGGATCTAGTAAAGCATATATATGTAAATGAAAGACTTACTACATACCAGTAACCATATCAGAGGAACTTTCTTGATCATGTTGGGAATGAAGTACATAAAGCCTGTTTTAATGCTGACTACTTATAGCACTAGTAGCGATGCCCTGTTATCGGGTGACCAGATGGAGGTGATGACTGATGAGACTGTTGATGTTGGTTCGAATATCTTTCTTCATAAGAAACTACCAAAAACTCCCATATTTGATGGCCTGGCTTTCCACACCCAAAGCATACATAACTGCCAACTTTACACTTAACCTGATGGTTTATACTATATTTCTGGAAAAGAGGATTTATACGGCTACTATTTTCACTAGCTTAAGATTTAGAGCCTAGCTCTATCCCAGTGTCAATTCTAAACTTTCGTACAGGGACACTAGATGAATATGAAGTTGGAGATAAAGATTTTAGATTTAATTGGGGATGGTTTCCACCCTCTGACTTTGGCTAAGTGAAGTTAAAGCTACCTGTTTTAGCCGTTTTGTTCTCTCTATCCTTTTCTTTAAGATTTTGCTCCTCAATCTGTTGAGCATTGACCATGAGCCAAGATATGTCCATCATCTTATTTAACATTGCACTCTTACACTCATTAACCATACTATCAGATACTCTAAACACAAACTTGCTCATCCTAGATTTGTTATCAGCCACCACATGAAGAGCATACCTAGCTAACTGAGCAAACATTAAGGAATACTCTTTTACATTCATGCTGACCTACCTCAAATTAATAAATTATAACACCTTAGATTTCCTTAACTCCAATGAGAAGAATCTCTCTAAGAAGGCGGTAGCAAACTCCTCCTATTCAATAGGTCCTGCATCTGCACCATTATCCCTTTCCACTACTTAAAACATGTATAGGCTACATCCTTTAGCTGGTAAAAATCCAATTCAACAGTCTCATTAGAAGTTACCCCCATAATTTTTGTTACCTTCAGCACCATGTCTAGGAATTCCTGTAGACCCTCTTTAGATTTGGATCCAAAAAATAGAGAAGAATTTATTTAGGTAAAGTCCTAAATCCTAGCTGCGGCAGTATTAGCCACTGGGTTGGCTAGAACAGTAGCTGGTTGGGCATTCTAAGCTGGCACAGAGTGATCTAGGTAGTGAATTTAACTCGGAACTCTGCATAAGAAATATGCCCATCCAAGAGATCTTCCTGAATAGGCGAAGGTACTGGCTGGTTTATATTTTTTCTTCCATTTGTCTTTCTGGGAGGCATGTTCTATAAGTAGAAGGAAGAATAGATTAGACAGAGAGTTTAACATAAACATCATGCTCAATCACATGAAATAAATACTGAAAGAAAGGAAACATTTCTTAAAATGTCTCATAGCCTCTTGTTCATAAGTGTGGTGCACTTCATACCCATGCACAAGACTCTACTTAACTCAACCTTTAGACTCCACAAGACATTTTAAAATCTTTGTCTCTAATACAAAATTTTCAACTCCCCTAGAGTACACCCTGAGAGCCACACGGTGCTTACGGTCCCAAGAGACCACAAGCTAAACCAAGAGTTAGTACCTTTTATGATCACTGAGTAAAACTGATGATAAAAGATCATATGTGGAATTTAATTAAGGAATGAAATATGGTTTTAAATTATAGTTATGATAATGCCTGTAAAACAATACTAAAAGTACTAATAAAATTGCTGACAATAACAACCAAAAACTGAAGACTGACTAATTGTCTATAGTAGTCTGAAAAGACTCCACTGACTAACTACGAAGCTGATGGGAGAAACCTCAAATAATTCCAACTAAAAAAAATATTGAAACTGATAAAGTAAGCTGAGGTAAATAAATAGTGTCCTCGAAGTATGAGGACTCATCACTACTACAATCGATACTTTGGTATATCTATGTGTGATCGGGTAATTGAGCATCCAAACCTATGATATTAGACATCATAGCATAAGAAATATGTATACAATCAGTACTTTATTTCACTGGTATGCTAAATGAGTTTAGGCCGATATATATACGTTCAGGTGCATGAGTAATAACTGACCGAATGTATAATATAAAGTACTGAATAGAATTCATGAAATCTGTAATAACTGAGAATGCATAACCAAGCAAAAAATATGTTATAAAATATAATCTATAAATTGAGATACTGAATAGTGATAAATGGATAACTGATATATATATATGCTATGTTTAGCAAAACTAAAATTGATTACTGAGCCTAATACTGGACTGAGACTCTGGGAGCTATCATCTAACTGACATGCCCCAATGAGTACATTAGGGTCTAACCTATTACCCTTGTGGGAAGGGTGTTAGTACCGTGCCACAAGTACTAACACTGGCTCTGTGGATCCACTAATATGCTATCCTGAATGACTAAGGGTGTCAAGCTTAAACTGATGGGTGATCCCTAAGAGGTAGTCAAGCCTAAACTGACAGGTGAGTCCTCATATCCTATGCTGGCTACATAGTTTTGGAGTATAGGGACTGCTACTAATAACTCCACCTATCTTATGAGAAAGTATCCATCTCTGGACTTGCTCAGTACTAGATCCTACTCCCAACTAAACAAACTAGATATACTGAATTGTTCTAGTTTAATGGATTATGATAACTGACTAGACTGATAATGCTCATAACATATCTAAACCCATTCTAAAGATACTACGAATAAGTAAACCACTATGTTTTTGGGTATTAATAACCCTAAGGACTCGACAATAATAGTAGCAAAATAGTGCTAAAGCATTGAGAACATAATGTGAAAGCATTTACTAAGATATCATTCTTGTAGGCATTTCCTCAAACACTTGATATTCGTAGTTTAAGCTAGGCATTAGAAAAGTTTAAAGATTTTAGTAATATCATGATTTCAACATCAACATCACTAATTATGATTTAAATCAATGAATAACATTATTCAAATATGTGGGGTTTAATAACAATAACAATTTCATGTAAACATGTTATAAAATCAAAATTCATGGGGATTCATGATTAAAATCAGAATTGAAATCATAATAACTTGTAAAAATCACAACTTTTGATTTGAAATTAGATTCTTGTACTCAATGGGTGAAAGAAAACCATGGATGAACATTTAACATACCTTAGTTGGTGAAATTGAGAAAGTTCTTGATGAATTTTTTAAGCTTGATATTAAATGTTGGATGAGTTAGGGCTTGTTCTTAAAAGAGGGTTACTTTAATTTAAGTGAATTGTGAAAAAATGAGCAAAATAATGCTTTTTTTGAACATAAATCCCATGTTTGGACTGAATGGGGTAAAGGTAAAGGACATAAATGCCCTTGGAAATTAATACTTAGAACTAGAACTTGAAATCCAAATTTTGAGCTATGGTGCAACACGGTGCTATCATGTTACGCTACTGGAAATGGATAATCCTGATTTTACCCAAAGGGGCGACACGATGCTATAACATTACGCCACTGGAAATGCAAAATTCTGAAATTGCACCTTTGCATGATGCAGCACCATTGCAGTGCCTTACTGGAAAAGGACGAACACAAAATTAGCCATCACCACGATGGGGCATAACGTGTTGAGCTACTGCCTCACACTAAATATGTCATAAATTCTCAGTAGTGTATCGAATTTAGGCAAAATTTATATCATTGGAAAGATAATTAAATTTCCTATAATTTGGTGGGTTTTGAGTTGGGAAATTCTCACCATACCAAATTATATGCTAGTTTGAAGTTGACTTTAGCAATATTCTCATAAAAAAATCAATCAGTAAGGGATGTCTGGAATTGTCTAATAGGTAGGAGTTATTTGAAGCCTTAATATACATCAAACTTGCTCATAAAACTATCAAAGAACTATGATCCTTTTTCATGAGCTCAAATTATTGTTCTAATAATGGTTTGGATTCTTGGGGTATTACATGTTTGGTGTGAATTTAGTTCAACAACCAATAGGGAAGGTGAATGTGAGATAGGCTTAAAGATGACCAAAGTTATCAACAATATTATGCAAATGTGGGGCATAAGAAATTAGAGTTTTAGGTTGGGATACAATGTTCTTGAAGGTGTCTTCCATAAAGAAAGCGCTATGGTTTGGGATAAAGAAGAATCTTGTTCTGTGACATATTGGTTCATGTATGATTTATATAAGGGTTACCAGTTTTGCAAATAAGTTGGAGGTGCCTTCTAGTTTGAACTTCATTCACCTAGTGTTCCATGTTTCTATGTTGAGATATCGTATGGGTGATTCATCGTAAGTATCAAGGATATTGGTTTTTTGGATTTTCGGTCTTATAAGGAGGTCCCAATTAAAAACTTAGATTGGCAGGTTTGTCAGTTGTAGAGAAAGGATATATCTTTTGTAAAGGTTATATAGAGGAATCACAAGGTGAAAGAGGCTATATAGGAAGCTAAAGAGGAAGTGAATTCCAAGTATCCATTTATATTTCTCATTCTATAATATTGTGCTTAAGGTATGTGTTATTCTAGACATATTTGTTTTCTAACATTGTTAAGGGTGGAGTGTAAATTCATTGGTAATCAATTTTCTATCTTAAGGTAAGAGTAGAGATGTTAAGGGATTTAATCATGGTAGTCACTATATTATGCCATTATTTGAGGACGAATGATCCAAGTGAGGGGAATTAAAACACCCTAGATTTTGTCCCTTGGAAATTTCCTAAGCATTGAGATCACTATTCTGCTAACAAAGCAACAATACGAGTTGTGTGGTATGGGTACGAGTCAGGTGACCCTAGTCATTAGGAGTCCAATGGGTGGTGGTTGGGTTTTGGTCTTAGTAATAACCTGGTGGTATGATTCATTAGTGATGGTGATGGATCGTTAAGAAGACTCTTAAACAAATTAATAATTTGCTGACTTGACTTGGCTTTGAGTACAAGTGGATCACTAAGAGTCATGAAGATACATTACAAATGGTAAGGTTGAGTCGTATATTGTCCAATGTCAAATTCCTTTGGTTTCTGTCCTAGATACAAATAGATCATGTGAGCCTTATTGTCTCGTAATGAGTGGGATCATGGAGTCATATTTTGGATAGTTTTCTAGTATCTAACTAACTTTCTTGGTGGTGATTCAAAGGTATGAGTCATATGTTACAGTCATAAGTCATGAGTCACTGGGGTCGACTCGCAGCCACCTGCGGGATTTCTACAGTTTTTGGTTTGGGGCATTCTAAACATTTCTCCCTTTAACTCCCTTTGAGGACAAACTTAAAACACCCTTCGGGACTTCATTAACACACTATTCCTAATTAAACACTCTCAAATTCTCTATTAAAATAAAATCTAGTGTTTCATCAAGATAATCAATTAAGGTTTTCAAAGGTGGTTTCTCTCCATATTTTTTGGTTTCTAAGGCATGTGATTCTTCCCTCATTTCTATTTTATTATAGGAATATGATTTAATGTATGGTTTTATGGTATTTTTATGGTTTTGAAATAAAGGTTGGGGGGTTTTGATGTTTATGGCTGATTAACATTTCTCAGGATTTAATTAGGGTTTTTCATGTTTTAGTGATGGTTTTCCTCATATGGGTGCATGGAATTGTTGATTTAATTTAGGGGACATGGTGGAGCCCCAAATATTTATGATTTTGGCTTCGGTAATGGCATGCCCTAAATATATTTGTGAAATTGTCAATGAGACTGATTTTGTCATGTAGTTTGACTATTCTTGGAATCTTTGCTTAGAATAAATAGATAAAGAAACAGGAATTGGTTTTTGTTGGTTTCATATAAATTTGGAATGGCCTTGGTGGTCATGGTTTGATTATAAATATTTTTTGTTTTATTTGATATGGTGGAGTCTAATTTATTTTAATGGTTTATATAGCATAAGGTAATAGACTTGCAAGCTCTAATTTTGGTGCGATGATACCAATGGTTAATTCCTAATTAAAAGTCTCTTTGTTAAATGGTTGGGAATATGTAAATGATTTTAACTTGGGAGTAAAATGGGTTGAGTAATAAAGTCATAGAAGGTGTAGGACCCGGAGAGACCAATACTAGGAACTCTTATATGCCAATGTGAGGGTTATCTTAGTGACCATGTGTATGATGTCTAACTTAATATTTTTGGGATGTACAAGTCATCTCAGATTCTTTTCTCTGGTCTTGTGGTTAACAGGCACTTGGGAGCTTTCAGCATGGGAAGATAACCCATATAAGCCATATGTGTTTTTGAGAAAGGCCAAGCTACACAACCCAGGATAAGGATTTAAATGCATGCTAAACCTGGTTCCTTATGCCAGAATAATATACATATATATATGTATAAATATAATTGCATATAGTTATTTGATTCGGTTTTGAATAATGGCATTTAACCTTTATCCTTAATTTACATGCTAATATTCACTCCGCTAACAATATTCGGGCATTGTTTCCCCATGCGATAAAGAAACCAACCATACTACTATTCCTCTTATTCAGTATTTTGGATTCGAGGACAGCTTTAAGTTAAATTAAAGTGGTGAGCTTCCATAATCCAGAAGGCTCCATTTCATGCTATGGACTTTTTTTTATTACTGTCATTTCTTTGGTTTTGGTTTTGGCTATCGTCGAGGGCACGTCCAGATCGGATGTTTTATGATTTTAGTTAGACGCTTTGTCCAGCTACTATGGGCATGGGCGGTGTCGATATTAGTGTTCACTTTGGTATTGGGATTGGTTTTGGTTGGATATTTTGTTGTGGTTATGTGGTTATGATAATGGACTTACTTTATTTCCTTTAAATTATCTTTTTATCTTGCTATAAATTTGGAATTTGTCTGATATGGGGTGTAGGATGGATAACGGTGGGGTATTATGGGTAGTCTCTTGTCCTGGTTGGGCTTAAGGTACTCATCATGACTAGGCCCTGGTTCGGGTCCTATCATGATGTACTTTGGTTTGACCAATGCCCCAAAAATATTTATAGACCTTATGAATCGGGTTTTTCATCAGTTCTTGGAATTGTTTGTCCTTGTCTTCATCAATGATATTTTTATATATTCTAAGAGTGAGATGAAAAATTCAGATCACCTCCGCCTAGTTTTGCAGACCCTAAAGGATCAATGTATCTATGGAAAGTTCACTAAGAATAAGTTCTGTTTGAATGTTGTGACTAATCTGTGATATGGTTTTTCTAGTAAAGGGATCATGGTGGATCCACCGAAGGTTAAGGTGGTTAAGAAGTGGCCAAGGCCCATGACTTCTTTTGATATTCAGAGATTCTTTGATTTAGCCGGTTATTATAGAAGGTTTATAGAGATTTTCTCTTCTATCGCTACCCTATTGAGTTAACTCAGAAGAAGGTAAAGTTCTTGTGGTCTGATGCTTATGAGGGTAGTTTTGAGAAGCTGAAGGATTAGTTTACTTTTGCTTTAATCGAGATTCTTCCTAAGGGATCAGAGGTTTTTTTTCTTTATTTTGATGCATCCCTAGTAGGGATAGGTTGTTTATTGATGGAATATGTCAAGGTGGTTGCATCTGCTTCTGGGCAATTGAAAGTTCATGAGACTAATTATCTGACTCATGAGTTGAAATTGTTAGATATGTTATTTACATTGAAGATCTATCAGCATTATTTTTATGCATTATATGTTGATATATATTTTGATCATAAGATCTTACAATACATGTTCACTCAAAAAAAGTTAAATCTTAGGCAAAGTAGGTGGCTTGAATTGCTCAAGGACTACGACATGGGTCTTTACTATCATCCACCTTCACCTAACATGGTTGTTGATACTCTTAGTAGGTTTTCCATAGAATTCTTATCTTATGTGGATGTGGAGAAGTTGGATTTGGTGAAGGATATTCACTATTTGGCTAATCTAGGAGTTTATCTATTGGATTATGAGGATGATGGCGTAATTGTTTGCGAGGTAGCAAGGTTATCTCTTTGTGCAGAGGTGATGGAAAAACAAGTGTTGGACCTTATTTTGATGTAAATAATGAATTTTATAGGTAGGAAGAAATTAGTTACTTTATAGATTAGTGGTGATGATATTTTGAGATACGAAGGTAGATTATGTTTTCTTGATGTTGATGGGTTAGGAAGAAGGATTTTTTCCGAAGCTGATGAGTCGCGTGATTCTATTTATCCTAGTTTGATGAAAATGTATCATGATCTTAATGAGATTTATTGCTATATTAATATGAAGAAGAATGTGGCCAATTTTATGGCTAAGTGCATGGTGTTTTAGCAAGTGAAAGTGGAGCACATGTGTAATACCCTGTACTTTTCCTAGCTTGAAAAGTTTGACCAAGAATGTTAGAATCTTTCTTTGAAAGATAAATCTACTTTTGTACACATTGTATTTTCAATATTTTTAATTTTTATCATATGGGGAATCGAATAAGCTTTCCATCGATACCAAATTCACCCAAATCCGACACCCGAATGAAAAGTTAGTGCCTTTTTAGTGAGATAGTGTATCACCTGAGCCTTCAGCGCGTCGCGAAGATAGCTCAAATGGCAATTGTCAATTTCTAGTGTTGCTTTGTGATAGAGGCACATCGCGCCAAACGTCCAAGTCATAGACAAGGTGGCAATGCGATAGCTCTGCGATGTGCCAACGTGCAATATCCCATTTGTCACTTTCCAGTGACTTGGATCGATAGTGGCTCATCGCGCCAAGGATGAAAATCATGAAATTTTTTCAGAAATTAAATAAGTGTCCTAGGGTTAAAAGGGTCAATTTTCCACCCTATATAAGACTTATAACACGAGATTTGGCCATAATTCAGCAGCTTATACTCAATTACTCCCGAAAACTCTCAAGAACAAGCCCTAGGGTTTTCATAAAAGGTTCAATTTCAAGGGAATTCACCATTAAATTTCAAGAATGTCTTCGTTAATCTTCATAGTATCACAAGCTAAGGTATGTTTAGTATTCATTCATAGATTTCTTTCTTCCATGAAGTCCAAGAATCTTTTTTCTAAATTCAAGTTATGGATTTTCTTTATGAATTTCATGATTGAAATGCTCTTGTTCATATTGATAATGACTAATTGCATTCTAATCTATGCTTGGTGATAAATTACATATGTAATCAATTAGTAATAATGTAGATTCATGTAAACCTAGGATTAAAACCCTTGGATGATGAAATTAGAGATGAATCATGGTGTTCGATTGTTGTATAATGTTGTTTACACATTCTATGCCTATTATGTGTATGATTAAATGCTTAGATGAAGGAAAAATGCCCAACTAGTATGATATCATGAAATCCCTATGTATGTACAAGCTTATTCATATCACATGTTAGATGAAGTGCTTCAATATATGATTTATGAATTGTATTGTTGGTCATGTGTTCAAGTAAGCCATGCTATGTCAGTTTCTTCTAATCGAGTCATGGGGTACTTGTACCCGAATATTTAGCTGTGTGCCTAGAGCCATGTCATGTTTTCACGATCTCCTTAGTCAAGCTATGATCCATAGAACTCAGTCAGTCATGTGACTCAAGAAATATCAGAAATTTCAGTAATTTCAGTAGCTCAGTAATCTCAGTAACCTCAGTATTCCCAGTCAATCTTAGTAACTTCAGTATTCTCAGTCAGTCCTCAGAACTCAGTACATTCTGTCATTCAATGGAACTCAGTAAATTTAGTTTAGCTCTGCTAGAAAATATCACTAGTATCAGTTTAGTTCTATTAATCAGCTCAATTCAGTTCAGCCAACCAGTTCAGTTTAGTGTCATTCAGATGGGAGTAGGATTCAACACCAACCGAGCCTAGGGATGGGGACTTACCCATTAGACAGGACTAAGATCCCTAAAAGCAATCCATAAGTTCCATAACTATGTAGCTAGCATAGGTACGAGATGTCACCCGATAGATAAGACTGACATGCTGAGGGATGACCCATTAGCATATTTAAATGTATAGGACTTATCCCAGGGGTCACCCACTAGATTATGACTGACGCTACAGTAGTTGTCTTTACCAGTGGCATTGTACTGACACCCTTCCAGCTGGGGTTACAGGTTGGACCACAGTTAGCTTAGTATAGGGCATCTCGGTTAGATGAATACATCCCACAGTTTTCGTTATAGAAATTAGGACTGTCAGATACAGTTAATTCATCTCAGTAATACAGATTTGGAACTATCAGATATAGTCAATCCTTGTTATTATAAATAGACTACGAGATCAACCATTAGATTGGAATGATCTAAACAATGGTCAACCAGTAGTAGCATAATCAGATTCAGAGACCACCCGCTAGGTAGGACTGATCTTAGACTAAGTGAAATCTTCTTTATTATCAGTATACTCAAAGATACCCCACTAGATAGGACTGATCTTAGATTAAGTTACTCAGACACTGTATAGAACTCAGTTAGTTCCATCAATTTTAGGACTGTTAGACACAGTCACTCATGTTATCAGTTATCAGAACATATGTAATCAGTCTTCAGCTTCAGGACTGTCAGATACAGTCAACCAGACTAGTTCTTGGTAATCAAAACTATTATACACAATTATCCATATATCAATAACATAGTATCAGTCCCTCAGTATTCAATAATATAGTATTCAGTCCCAACATGATCTCAGTTACAATTATGTAGTCATGCATGTATCCTTACGTTCATGTTAGTTAGTTAGTTATATTTGTTCATACATATGAACCCCATGCATTTAGCCTACCTTACTTGCATACCAGTATATTTAAAGTAGTAATGTATTTGCACTATTGTGTCTTATACCATAGGTTTAGAGGCACGAGCTCCAGATCAGCAGTTGATTCTAGTCTCAGCAGTCAGAGTTAGAAGTGAGTCATCATTTTTTAAGGACATGATGATTACATTAATATTTTAGTTTCTAGTTTATTTTCGTAGATGGAGTTAGTTGGGGACATGTCCCATCAACTCCTTATTCATATAGTTTAGAGGCTTTCAGACTACAATATGTCAGGCAGTTATTTAGATTTGTTATGGTATTATTATACCATTTTCAGACATTGTGTTATCAGATGTTTGTTCAGTATTGAACCTTATGGACTTTTAGTTCAAGTTTCCACATTATCATGTTATATTGTGCAGTGTATAGGTACAGATATTAGTCATGACTTAGCTTGTGATCCTTCGGGATCATGAGCATCGTGTAGCATTTCAGGTACCAGATTCGGGGCGTTACAGCATGAGGCTGAGTGGATTGACTCAAGAGATTGAGTTGCCGATATGAAAATAGGAAATAAATAATCTAGATTTTGTTACGAGTCTTCTGTGATCTTTCTAATATTTTAATTCAATTTGGGTCATTGTGGATAGGATTCTAAGTCTTTTCACTTCTTGCCCATGAGGACTAATTACTCTTTCGAGGAATATGCCAAGTTGTTCATAGAAGAGATCGTAACGTTACATGGTACCTTAGTCTCTATTAAATCTGATTGGAGTACCCAATGCTCATCTCATATTTAGAGGTCATTTCGATGAGGTTTAGGGACTAAGATAGTTCTTAGTACCTCTTTCCCTCCACAAACGGATGGGCATGAAAAAAAGATAATTAAGGTTTTAGAAGATATGCTTTAGGCTTGTGTTTTTTATTTTGGTGGTAGTTGGGTTGACCACTTTCCTCACATAGAATTTTCCTAAAATAACAGTTATAACTCTAGCATTAGTATTGCTCCATTTGAGGCATTAAATGGTAGGACGTGTACATTTCCTATTAGGTGGTTTGAGGTTGGTGATAATAAGTTGTTTGCACTTGATTTTTTTCACCAATCCATGAAAACAGTGAAGGTGATTTGGTATAGACTTAAGGCCGCCCAATGTTGCTAAAAGACCTACGTAGATATGAGGCAAAGAGAGTTGGAGTGCAGCGTTGGTGATTGGGTATTCTTAAAGGTGTCTCCCTAAAGGGAGTGATTCAGTTTTGAAATAAAAGGAAGCTCAGTCCCCATTATTTTGGTCCATACTTGGTTTTGAAGAGGGTTTGTAATGCTGCATATAAATTGGAGCTGCCTTACAACTTGAGCTCCATACACCCGGTGTTTCATGTTTTGATGTTGATGAAGTGTGTGGGTGATCCTTCGATGGTTGTTCCCTTAGAGGAGATGGGTATTTCAGATTCCTTATCCTATATGGAGGTCCCAATTTATATTTTCGATTGGCAAGTCCATTATTTGTAGAAAAGTATTTGGCTTCTGTAAAGGTTCTTTGGAGGAATCAAAAGGTTGAGGATTCCACGTGGGATGCTGAGTAGGACATGAAGTCCAAGTATCCATTCTTTTTTCCTGTTCCGAGTAATCGTGTTTGAGGTATGTGTATTCCTTAACATCTTTCTTTTTTGTCTTTTCTAAAGGTATGTGTGGTTGTGTTAGAGTCAAATCATGCTAACAAATACCTTTTTCTATCATTTGAGGACGAATGATCCTAAGGGGGGAGTATGTAATGCCTCGGGTTTTCGGTCATTGAAAATTTTCTTACATTTTATCCTCACTGTCTTGACTACGACTCACCCTTCGAGTAATAGGGTGTCTTTATAGGTTATGTGGCCCTAATCCATAGGGTTTCCCGTGAATGGGGCTTGATTTGGTGTCTTGAGTACATTCATGGATACAATTCATAGAGAGTCTTGATGGGTCCTAAAGAACCAAGTCATAACCAAATAAGTAATGTTGTAGCCAAGTGATGTTATAAGTACAAGTGGCTCACTAAGAGTCATAAGGACTTGTTACAAGTCATTGGGTGAAAATCATAGGATGTCCAGTGTTTACCCAATTGGGTTCTGCATTGATTATGACTAGACCTTACGAGTCGTAGAGTTCCATTATAAGTAGTACCAGTCAATAGTGAGTGGGTCTCTTGGGAACTGTCTTGGCAATGACTCATGGTGAAGAAGCGTAATGAAACTAAATGTGTCTTATAGTGACCCGTAGTCTTTGACGACTAAAATTCAGCTTTTAAGTTGAGGAACTTTAGATGATTCCCTTCTTACCCAATTAAAATCCCACGCCAATAAAGTACTTAAGTGTGTTATATTTCATCCTTAATATACTCAAATAATTTAAAGGCTCTCTCAAATTCTCTAAGGCAACCATACTTACGATTTTCAAGAAGTAGGTCATCCAAGGGCTCAAGGGTTGAATTCCTTCTGTGAAACTTTGTATTTCAGGCATGTTACTCTTCCCTCATTGTTAATTTTTTAAAAGCATATGTTTTAAAGTACTGTTTATGAGCTACTCATTTTTCTTAGAAAGAAAGGTTGAGGTTTTGAATGTCTATTGATTATATAATGTTTTCCATTGTTTACATTTTAATTCATGCTTTAATTAAAGTTTTTAACTTATGGGTGCAAGAGTATGGTGAATAAACTAAGGAATTGGGATTTTCCCCAAACTTGTTACTTTTAAAGTGGTAATGACCCCAACCTTAGATTGTGAAATTAGTTATTGATTATGAGAAATGTTGGAATTTGAAGTATCCTTGAATTATTGCATTCTGAATTTGAATTGAACCTTTTGGGTTTGTATAATTTCCCAAGATAATGTAAAATTGAACTAAGGAGGTTGTGAATTCCTCTAAGTGATGATAATTGGTTTGGCATCTTTAGGTTACCTTACAAGTGTAGTAGGTAAGACGATACAAAAATGTATGCCTTAATGTGTAAGGTGGTTAAATGAATGGGAATTTGTGATAGTTAATTTAATTGGGCTTTAATGAGGGTTGTTGATAGCACCCTAGTGCACACACAAGTGTACGTGGTCTTATCAGGTAGTAACGTGTCTTCAAGAAAGCCCAAGTATCGATCTCTTAGGGATTTGCGTTCGCCGACTATCTAATTCTAGTTTAGCCAATTGAGGAGAGTAGCAAATAGAGTTTTAGAATTATAAATTAAAAACAAAATAAATAACGCATAAAAATAGAAGTTTTGGGACAATGAATGGATTAAAACCCAGGGTTAAAGCACTTCAAATAATCATACTATGTTATTGAACTTCATTCGTTAACTTGCTTAACTTGGTTGTTGATTCTTAGGGTTAATTGCATGATCATGGTTTCCCAACCTCTAATTTTTTTTACCTAATAATAGACATTACAATTAAATCAATGAGCGGGAATGTAATAATCCAATTAAGTTAATTAAATCTATCACCCCACATATGAATCAAGTAAGGCATTTAAGTACATCTCAGTCCTAGACACTAAGTTTAATTCTTTATTTTATGAAAGAATAAAAATCCAAACTTTGTTTATTCCCATTTTCTATCTCCCTATTCCCTCTCCCGAGATCAAAAGGTCGACAATATATGTATTTTATGGGTGATCAATCCACAAAATAATTAAAACAAGAATAAATGAATAACTAAATATGATAAGCAAACTTAACGAAATTAATCCAAAACAATAGTAATCATGTTCTTGGCTTTAACCCGAAAAAAAAAAGATTTTTACACGGTAATATTCATAATCACGACCAAATTAATTGATTACATGATATAAAAATTAAAGACTAATTATTAAAATAAATAAAACCTAATAACCAGTGTAGCAGCCTCCTCCATTTTTCTCCAAAGATGTCCCCCGCAAATTGTTGTTGTCCAAATATATTTATATTGTCAAACTAGTCTACGTGTCTTCAAAGTTTGTCCAAAATTATTCCTATTTGTGTCCAGCTGTCCATGTGTAAATATATATATATATATATATATATATATATATATATATTTAATCCTCTCCCTACTTTTACCTAACAACTCAATTTATATAAAATATTAGATTTGAAATTTGAGAGGGATTAGGGGTGCTGGCACGTGGGTCAAGAGATTCCCTCCACTTTATCCTTTTTTGTGTCGATAATGTAATGTTAATTGTGGGACAATTTTCAAGTCTTGTTGGCAGACTGCATTTTGATTTGCATTGAATCATCAACAAGACACATCGTCAAACACATTGCTGGACTGGTTGGACTGGAAATGTCGACGCGACGCATTGACTTCATGTCAACTCATTGGAATTTGCTTCTAAAATTTTTTTTGTGTAGAACATCCTATCCTTTGTCCATGCCTTTTGTAGTGTATTTTAAAAGAATTTTAGGCATTTTTATCATCAATATATGACCATATTCATCTCACAAAGCCTCCTACAGTATCACACACCACATATTAGAGATTAAAACAACACAATAAACTCAACGACGAATCAAACAAGAGCTTAGATAAAGCAAATTCGCAATGATCTTCCACTTATTATTCCGACTCATGCCTTGATCAAATTTAGCTTTGCACATTTACAAAAATTTATTCCACTCATAATTACACATTTAAACCATTTGGAATAAATTAAACATACTTGAATCCAACGGAACCAACTAGATACACAACTAGATCAAGCTAGTAAAACTAGTTTTCTAGGTTGAACTCTAAATGACTCAATTAAGCATAAACTTGTTTGAAAAGTACTTTGGACATTATAAATACACACTTGGACACTTAGATGCTTATTTATATTAGTATGAACAAGTTAAGCGCATGAATTTGTCTCAAAACAAGGCAAAATAAGCTAGAATAATGATACAAAAGTGTATAAAATAACCTCAGATCACCACCCCACACTTAAACCCTTGTTTATCCTCGAACAACTCTTTACTCAAAGCATATAAAACTGAGGTGCCTCTACACTTCTTCTAAAGTAAAGAAACTCAAGCTAGTACTACAATGACTACACAGAATGCAAGTTTCTACGCAAAGCATGTTATTTACTCAATTGATAGCTCCAAACACTACTCCAAAACATCCTAGCCTCAAGAATTGACTCGCTAAATAGAAAACTCATGTTTATCATTCAATCAAGGACATCATACAAATCACCCATATTCATCAAAAATATGCCCCTCACAATAAGAGAGTTACCCATAATCACTCACATAAATCAAATTTATAATATGATGGGTAAAAGTTTCAAATTACGCTCACTCTCACAAAGAATTCATAAGTTACACACAATGAACCATAGGCTTACCTTAGTGTCGTACTCCACTAATATTAAATGTGAAATTTAGGACCAAATAGATCTTTTTCGAGTTGTAATGTAGTCTAAGGGACGGGTAGGAACTATGGTACGGATATTTAATAGATGTAATAGATTTATTAGGTTTCTAGTGAATCTATTTTTATTTGTGCGTGGATATTCCTTAAATTTTGTTTTAATATCTTTTAATGATTTACTTTTTTTGTAAGATATATTCATTTGGTTTATTATTTTATCCTGTAGTAATTACAGAGTTACAAATTTCTATATAATAATTTATCCTAACTGTACTGTAATGTATATCTAGTTCTAGATTTTCAATGTTATTTATTATCTTGTGTTGTTCTTCTCGTAGTGAGTTTTTTAAATTATATGAACTATCACATGTACTTTTATCTAAATTTTCTAAGGTTTTTTCTATCCATATTAATTTTTCTTTTAGATTTTCCATTATTTTCCTAATTCGGTTTCTATAATTAATTTCATTATTTAGATTTTCTTGATTTTCTCTAGTTTTTCTAATATATTCTAACATCTCTTAATCTGTATAATATCCTTCTGGGTAAATTTCTTCGTATAACTGTTCTAGCCAATTTATAGTTTCAATTTCATAGTCTATTACTTTTTCTAATATTATTTTCTTAATATCTATAATTTCTATATTTTTAAGTATATATAAGATTAAAACTTTAAGATAATCTAAATGATCTATCTTTTAAAATTGGTTTTATTATAATATTTTGTAGTTGTTTGTTTTAGCCTTAGTAGTTCTTGCATATTTTTATTAAGAAATTTTATGTATTTTATATCTTTATTTTCCATGTATTTGTCTATATTTATTTTTTTCTGTTTTTCTAGTAACTGTATGTTTTTCATGTAATTTATCATCGTAAGTATTTATAAGAGTAGTTAGGTAGATATGGTATATGATTTACTCTAGTCATGTAATATTTACCAAAGGCTTTTTCTAATATGATTTTTCTTATATCTACTACTTTTATATCTCTAAGTGCATACAAAATAAGTATTTTAAATTTATCTACCATCACATCAGATAAATAATTATTCATTTTCATAAAATTGCTTTTTTTAAAATATTCCCTTCAACCATGTACATAACAAAATATGGTCATCTTAGCTTACTATATACTAGATTATTCTTAAATAATATGTTCTTCGGTCACTATTAACATGGTAATCCGGATACTTTTTCCCTTAAACAGCACCTCTACTCTGGTTACTCCCCACCACGGCTTCTTGCCTCATTGGTTTCACCTTTAGGACGGCATAGTCCTTAGGGATTTTTTTCCGTTTCCGCTTTGTTAATAAACTTCTTAACATATTATTCTTCGAATAATTCTACTATAAAGTAACTAATATGAATTTATTTTATCATATCATGATTGTTGGGAATTATGAATTTAGCTATTCATAATCATAAATAAATATACCTGTTCGGGTAGTTTTGATATTTCTGAAGTTTGTTCCTCCATAGCTTTTTTCATTGAAATATGTCTACTTAATTAACTGAGTAAAATATTTGTTGTGGAATGGAGAGAATGTTTGCTTCAACGCATGAAGGCTTGCCTTTGCAATGCCTTCTGCTTTCTTAATTTATAGAACAAAATCTGAACCCAATTTCTACAAATCTTTACACGTTTTTAAAATGTAAAACAAAAAGCTAAAAAGTCATAAAAAAAAAGGGGCTAGGCTACTAACTAGCCTACTAGCCTTTTTTTACAAATCTACAAATCTAATTATTACATCTTACGTAAAGTCTAAACAATAATTCAAGACTTTGTTCAATAATTCAACAATATCTTGTCTCCGTTGGTTTTGTCATATCTGTTATATCTCCATTATTGCTTCTTATCTTATCTTTCCAGTTGGCATTTTGTCTTAGATTATCTTCTCCATTACACCTTGAACATTGGTGATCTGGATATTTGTGTCCAATTATTTTACAATATCTTGTCAGCAGTCCATCTGAAATAAATCCTTTTTTTATTGCTCTTGCGGTACATTGTTTTTCTGGGTTGAGTAATGTCATTATCCATTGTCTGACATCTTCCATATCTGTTTGTCGTAGCTCTTTTGAATTTGAGTAAATCATTTGATGATCTCTCGAATAATAGCTCCATATTGGGTTTCCATTAGTATAATTATTTGCTAGTTCTTGAATAATCGTAGCTATTCCAATAAGTCGTTTATTTGCATAGAAGTCCGGTATCTCGATTCTGGGTATCTCCGGTTGTTGTGTAATTTCTTCTGGTATGATCATATCTCTAGTTAGTCCTATCTTTACAACTTGTATAACTAGTTTTATTTCGTCATATAGTATCTCTGCCGGTGCAGTATAACATTTTATATAAAATAGATTGCCTTTTGTGATCCTTTTGTAGGTGGTGAATATCTTGTATAATTCTTCCATAGCTGTTAATTCTTCTCCGTCTTGGGTATATATGGTGTTTAATAGTCCATAGTCAAAACAGATTTTTACTAAGCTTGGGTTAGTTTTGGGTAGTGCAATTAGTTTGTTATATCCTTGTAATTTTTGAGTTATATAGTTGGTATTTGGTTCTTTGATGTTTGTAGCTCTGGGGTTATGGTTTAGAAACTTTTGTACTCTGTATATATTTTCTATGTATTTCTGGGCGGTGTAGTTGTAAACTTTTTTATCTTGGTTTAGGCTATCTCGGTATGTGCTAACTTGTGGGGGTATGAACAAGTGGTCTTTTTGTGTTTTGGGTGTGAATGGTTTTTCAAATATTTTGTTCATATTTACATTCTGGTATCTTGGTCGATTAACTCCTTTGCTTGTACCTGCAGAAGTAGATTGATAAATGTTATGGGTTTTACGGAGTGTCCCAACGTCTCCTTCTAGCTCTGGAACTTTAATGTCTTCCAATCGACATAGCTCTGCGCACTGCTGAGTTAGCTGATTTGTAGCTATAGACTTTAGTTTATCTTCATTAGTCTTTAGCTTTTCTATCTCATTACCCATACTGTCCACTTTCATTGAAAGCGTAGTTAGGGTGTTAAGTATTTTTTCTAGAGTATCTTCTTCTATTATTTCAGTCTATGTAGCTTTGTCTTGATATGTAATCTGCAATAACATTTTTGTTAGTACTGATTACTTCAATTGTAAATGTGAAGTTCAATATATTCAAAACTAGTCTCCGAATCTCTTTTGTTGTAACTGAATTTTGTATTTTCTTTGTTAACCACCAGCGTACCTGTGTATTATCTGTTCGTACAATAAATTTGTTATATACAATATATGGCTCAAATGCTAATAAACATTTATATAATGAACATAATTCTTTCCTATTTATTTCCCATTTTACTTCTGTCTCATTGAACGTACCTGAGTAGTATCTACAATGGTGTTCTATTTTTTCTGCTTCATATCGATATTTAAGTACTCCTCCGTAACTATATTCACTAGGATCTGCTTCTACTATATATATAAATTTTCTATTTTCATCTGAAAATTGTAATTTTGGTAATTCTTTACAAAGTAATTTTATTTTTTGAAATTATTTTTTATCTTCTTCATTACAGTTATATTCTACATCCTTTTAATTTTTTCTGTAGTGGTTTTAAAGTTTCTGCTAATTTTGGAATATATTCTCTTACTTGGTTTACTAATCCTAAAAATGATTGTAATTTCTTTTTTGTATCTAATTCTTCTTTCGAATTTATTATTTTTTGTACTATATGTTGTTGCATTTTTACTCCACTTTTATCTATTTGTATTCCTAAAAATTCTATCTGATTTTTCATAATTTCAGCTTTCTTTTAGCTTAGACTTATTCCCGATTTTTCTATTATATCTGTAAACTGTTCTAATAATTTTAAATGTTCTTCTCTGGTTTTTGTATATAATAATATATCATCTATGTATACTATGCAATTAGATAATTGTGTAAAATAATTATCCATAAAATGTTGATATCTACCTGGTGCATTTTTATATCCAAATGGTAATACGTTCCATTCATAAAATCCTTGTGGTACCGTAAATGCGGTTAATTCTTTAGATTCTTCTTTAGATTCTTCTTCTAGCTTTAGGTGGTAAAATCCTGATTTACAATCGAATTTGCTAAAATAATTATATCCTTGTATTTGTCTTATTTTTAATATCTTATTTGGTATTGGATAATTATATGCTATAGTTTTTGCATTTAAATTTCTATAGTCAATAACCATCCTACTTTTTCCTCTTTTTTGTTCACTATGTTTATTTACTATAAATGCTGGACTATTATGTTTACTATTGCTTTTTTGTATATATTGTTTTTCTAATAATTCATCTATATGCATTTTAAATTCTTTTAAATCGTCAAAATTATATGTTAATGGTTTTTGTGTTATTATGCTATTTTTATCTATTAATTCAATTTTTATAGTAGTTTTATGTTTTCCCATCCTTTTAATGGATCTTCACTATATAATTGTTCTAATTTTTTCTGAATTATTTCTATTTTATTTATTGAAAATATAGTTATTTCTGTTTTATTTATCGAAAATACTACTAGTTCTATTGTGTCTTCAATATTTTTTATATTTTCTAACTTTTGTGTAATTTTTTCACTTCCTTTTATCCAATCAGTTTTCTTTCTTATTTTATTATTAACTCTTTTTGCTCTTACTTTCTGCTTACATGGTGTTGTAAACCACCAGTCTGTTTTGGTTATTATATGTGGGTATAATTTATCTAAGAACGGCATTCATAAAAGTATATCTTTTGATGTTAATTCATAATTATAAATTTCTTCTATTGTTAATATCTTATCCCATACTTGTATTTTTACATTCCTAGCTTTATAAGTAATTAAGCTTCCTTCATTATTAAATCCTTTAACTATTACTGGTGTTTTTAATTTATCCCATTTACTTTCTGGTAAGCAATTATATCTACATAAATTAGCTTCTGCTCCTGTATCTATCATAGGCGTATAATATCTACTGTAATATCCTTCTACTACTATCTTGATTAATACATATATCTTCATTTCATGTTAAGGCTCTTTTTAAGAATAACTTTTCTTTGTTATGTGTTAAGATTAATTGTGTATGTTCTATATTATATGGTTTTACTTGTTCTAACCATTTTATTCCTAATATTATATCTGCTTTTTGCATTTCTTCCTTTACTTCGAATTCTATTTTTATTTTTCTAACTCCTATTATTATTTCTTTTTCTGCTATATTTTTACTATTTATTAAACTTCTTGGTAGATCTGGGCACATATCATTATCAGTCTTTATTTCTTCATTTTTTACTAGATATTTTGCTATATAATTTTCTTCTTGTCTTGTATTCAAAAGTATTAGATATTCTTTTTCATTTATTTTTTCTGTTATGTAATATTGGTTTAAATTACTTATCGAATTTGTTTCATAACTTGTTCTTTTTGATGAGTTTGATGATTCTGGTTTTTCATTAGCTATTCTTTTCGTTGTACTTATTCTATCATTTACTATTTCTAAATTTTCTTCTATATCTATGTCTCTATAGCTATAATCATTATAATCTATTGTTTTTACAATTTGTTCGAATGGGCTTTCTATTCGTATTTTGTTAATCTTATTTTTCCCTGCTATTTTATGTTTTGTTGTTAATACATATAGATTTTTGCATCTTGCTGTAAATATTTTACTTCCTGGGGTTAATTCTATTCCTGATATTTTCCAATATAATACGAGTGATTTATCTATATTTCTATCTGTTACCGCTACTGAATAATTTGCACTTATTATAAATTTAAATTTTTGATATATTAGATTTCCTTTTACGGCAGTTATTATGCTTTTTTCTATAGGTTTTATAATTCTATCATCTGCTAAATATAATTCTATTGGTGTATCTATTCCTTCTCTAAAACATGCTTTTATTAATATCTCTGTACCTCCAAGGTGTACATATTTTATTGTATCTCCTTTACTTTTTATTTCATTTATCTCTTTATTAATTATTCTTTTTGTTACTAGTGGTATACTAGCTTTTCCTTTTGCATATCTGCAGTCTATTACATGTTCTTTTTGGCATACTACATAATATTCATCCTTTTTCCTAGTAAAAATATTTTTTATTGTTGGTATTTTAAATATTTTCTCTACACTTAAATCTAATTCTTTTCCTTTTATTTCATCAAATATGTTACTGTCAAATATTATTTTTTGTTATGTTCCTTCGTCATTTAAATATTCTTCCTGTGTTATTATTTTTATATCTTCTTCAGTCATTTGATTCATCTATTTCACTATCTATTTCATTATCTGTTTCGTTTTCTGAAATTTTTTGTATACTAATTCATAATCTATATAATCTATCTGCATATATTTTGTATTATCTATTTTTATTTCTGATATTTGTTTATTTTTTGGATTTTTAGGTAATTTACAATCTCTAGCTAAATGTCCTAACTTTTCACAATTATAACAAGTACATTCTTTTATAGATTTCTTCTTTCTATATGGTCTTTTATATTTATAATTTTTTACATAATATCTTTTTCTTGGTTTCTTATATTTATATTTTGATTTTTTATATTTTTTATATTTCTTATGTCTTTTTCTTTTCTTATAATATCTTTCTTCACATCCAAATTGGGGTGCTATTTTATTTTTGCAACATGCTAAATTTCTTATTAATGTTTTTTCCATTTTTAATTCTTCTCTATATTTTTCACATAAGTTTCTATACCATTTTTGTAAAAATTTTATTCTTGCTCCTAACGTATCTACTATTTTTGCTTCTTCCCAACTTTTTATTATTTTCGAACTAAATGGCTCGGGTAATTTAGTAAAATATAATTTTCTTATTTCTTTACTTTCTTCTATACTATATGCTCCTTTGTAATAATATTCTTTAAATGTGCAAGTATATTCATCTATATAACACATTACATATTGCTAATTTTAACATTAAATTTCTATTTGTATCTTTTTCTTCATCTTGTTCTTCTTCTATTGTTGTCGTACTACCAAATTCATCTTTTATAGCTGTTTCATATTTTTTTAATAATTCTATAGGGGTTAGTTTAGTTATTGTTGATGTTGTTCCTTCTATAGGTTTATTAGTTCTTAATACTTTCTTGCTATTTTCGGTTAAATTTGAAAACCATAGTTTTACTGATCCTATTAGTGTTCTTTCTATATATTCTGGTGCATCTGTTATATTTATATTATTATCTAATAATTGTTTTGTCATATATCCTATCCATAATTGTATTGTTTTTTCTGTATCTATTACACAGTCTAGGTCTAAAAAGTTATAACTTTTATTAATTATTTGTTTTGGTGTCCATTTGTCATATTCATTATATTTTTTACTTATTCTTATAATACATAGGTTTTCTTATTTCTGTTGTTTTAGGTATTATATTTTCATCTTCTTTTTTGTCAAGAGTATTTATTTCTGTGTGGGTACTTTCTAAATTTTCCTCATTAATTTCTTTTTGTTTTTCATTGATTTCTAAATTTTTTGTATTTGTTAATATTTCTGTATATGTTTCACTATCTTCGGAATCATAATTGTCTGTCTCTGTCTCTTCAACATCTATATTATTTATTTCTAAGTCTTTGTTTTTTATTTTCAATTTTTCCTTAAATTGATTTATCTCGTTCAGTAATTTCTGTTCTCTATCTTTTTCTTCTTTTTCTTTTTGTCTTTGTTCATACAGCTCTTTTAACATTTGTAGTTCTTTTTCTAATTCAGCAATCCTACTATTTTTAGTTTCTTCTATTTTTCGTATTTCTTCCGTAGTTTGTTGTTTTATTTTTTCTATTTCCTTTTTCCTATCTATCTCTTCATTTTCTTTTTCTATTCTTACCATTGCTGTTAATTTATCTTCCAATTTTAATTCTTCTTTTTCTAACATTAGATATAAATGTTCACCTATTTTCTTATATCTTCTTCCTAGATTAGAAAATACTATTTTTATTTTTGATCCTTCGTGGTTTTCATATATTTTTTCATCTATTATAAATTCTTCTTTGTTAATTTTATTGTGAATAGTTCATGTTGATATATATATTCTAAACTATCTATTTGTGATTCTAATTTTGATATTTCATCTTTTTGTGTATTTATTGATTTTTTACTAACTCCGGCAAATATATTATAATGTAGTCTTCTTATTCTTATTTTTAATTCTTTACGTTTTTCAGAAATAATTTGTTTTAATTCTTTGTATTGTTGTACTTTATTCATTTTAAATTATATTTATAATATCTTGGCGGATATCTAAATCTAATTTTATCATAATTAGGTGGTATGTGTTTCATTCTTCTAGATTTTAAATGGATTATTATTTTTGATTCAATACTAGATATTGATGTAATTAAGTAGGCTAATCTTTGTGGGTTTTCTTTTATTTTATTTAGACTTATATATTCTGAATAATTACTAATTAAAGATTCTTTAATTTTTCAAAAAGCTTCTCTATTTTTAAATGGTCTTCGCATAATTAATTTAATAATTTATAGGTAAATTTTAATAACTCTAACATAAATTCTAATAACTCTAATAACACTAACATATATCTCACTTCCGTATTTTTTGAATTACTGGGCTCTGATACTATTTGTAGGGGGTGCGGATATTTAATAGACATAATAGATTTATTAGGTTATGTTTTGTGAGATGAAAATTAAGTTTGGGGAAAAAGAATTAAATACGTACTTGAATGAGCTTGGGAAGCAGTTCAGAAATTTTTTTGGCCGTTTGTTTGGGATAATTTAAAGTTTTTAGGAAGACATAATGGGTTGAACCTTTGAGCTCTTTCCTATCTCAAATTAATTAAATTTTTTTTAGCTTCTAATTGAATAACTAGTGTATATATTAAGCAACGGTAATTAAATTACATAAAAGGTTCAAGTACGTATAACGCTTAATATGCGTGAAGTTAAAAATAAAGTAATGAGAGTTGATTTTAAAAAAAAAATAGTAATAAAGTAATGTTGATAACGCATTAGTAAATCTAAAATTAGTAATAATAGTATTAAATAGATAATAGTAGTAAAAAATAGTAATAACCAAAAAATAGTAGTAAAAAAATAAAAATATTCACTTATTAATGATTTAGAAGCTAGAGCGCATAAATAAGTAGAAAGGAGGGACAAAACTGGATGTCAGTAATAGGAACTTGGACTTTTGCTAGACACTCCCACAGTTTGAAATATTTAAAGTTGGGTTTCCTTCCTCTCCATTTTTATATGGAATTGATAGTGTCTTACTGTGGGGCACTCTATTGAGTATTCGGTTAGTTGTAAGGATAGCTTGCCCCCACAAGTTTTGCATTAAATCTGAACTTATAAGTAAGACATTCATCATTTTATTTAATGTACGTCTTTTTCTTTTCGCAATTTTATTAGATTGAGGTGAATACGGGGTCATAGTTTGATGACAATTCCATTCTCTACACATATTTTCGCAAAGGGAGATTCATATTCTCTACCCCTATCACTCTTTATCGTTTTGATCCTATTCTCTAACTGATTTTCAACTTCTATTTTATATTACCTAAACACATCTCTTGTTTCATCCTTACTGTTTAGCAAATAGATATAACAATATCTAGTGCTATCGTCCATAAAAGTTATAAAATACTTTTTTCACCATGAGATGGTGTTGACTTCATATCACAAATATCAATGTGGATTAAGTCTAAGGGATTGAAATTCTTTTCAATGGACTTATACGGATGCTTAGAATACTTTGATTCCACACACGTTTGATATTTTAATTTATTACACTCAATGTTTGGTAAAACTTCTAAGTTAATCAATTTTTGTAATATTTTGCAATTGACATGTCTTAATAGTTCATGCCACAAATCATTAGACTTAAGCAAGTACAAAGAAACTAAACTTCTATTGATTTCAACATTCCTTACATTCATTTTGAATAAGCCCTCAGTGAGGTAGCCTATTCCTACGTACACTTCTCCTTTACTAAGTATAATTTTCTTGGAAATAAATACATATTTGAATCTATTTTTATCAAAAAGTGATACATAAATCAAGTATTTCGTAACTTCGGTACATACAGGACATTATTTAAAGTCAATACTTTGTCTGATGTCATTTTCAGGTAGATCTTTCCTGCTTCTTCAACTTTTCCAGTTGTGGAGTTTGCTATATAGATCTTCTCTTCGCCTTGAGCTGGAGCAAATGCAGCAAACAACTCCTTATTTTTAAAAACATGGTGGGTGGCACTAGAATTCATCAACCATTCTCGAGGATTTCCTACTAAGTTGTATTCAAACAGTATGGCACACAGATCATCCATTTCTTTCTTGGATTCACCCATATTTGCTTGGTCCTTCTTTTTGTTTTTCTTTGGGGCACGACAATTTGTTGACTTGTGGCCAATCTTGCCACAATTGAAGAATTTTTTCTTGAATTTCTTTTTAGGTTGATTGCTTACTTGTCCATTTTTCTTTTATTTTTTTAAGTTATTGTGGTCGTTTTCTACAATGTTTGCTCCGCTCATTGCTGAATTTCCTTTTGACCTCCTTTCTATGGCTTTGTTGTCTTCTTTAATGTGAAGTCTCACTATGAGATCTTTGACTGTTATCTTCTTTCATTTATGTTCCAAGTAGTTCTTGAAGTCCTTCCACATAGGTAACAGTTTCTTTATTATAGCCATGAATTGAAATGCCTTGTTCATGACCAAACCTTTTGCAAGAAGATCGTGGATAATAACTTGCAGTTTCTATACTTGAGATACAACAGACTTGTTGTCAATCAGTTTAAACTCAAGGAATCTTGCAACAAAGAACTTCTTGGTTCCAGTATCCTCGGTCTTGTATTTTCTTTCCAGCGCACTCCACTACTTTTTTGACATTTCATTCCACTATACACGTTGTATAGGTCATCTTGGAGGCCACTTAGAATGTAATTCCTATATAGGAAATCAGAGTGTTTCCATGCCTCTATACCGAAAAATTTCTCCTAGTCCAAAGTTTCTTCGGGCACCTCTAGAGCTTCTTCAGATGTAAATCTTTAAAGACACAACGTTGTAAGGTAGAAGAACATCTTCTATTTCCACCTTTTAAAATCAACACCCATAAATTTTTTGGGTTTCTCCACGGGTGTTAGTGCCTGCGAAGCACTCGTACGACTTGTTGTGGCAACATTGGTTGCTGCCACACCCGTCCTAGCATCAATCACATTACTGTCAGTAGTCATTTTCCTGTCACAAAAAGACAGTCAGCTTTAGTATATCGAAATATTATTAATAAAGTTGAAGAAACTTAAAGCACCCCTTGTTTCTAGTTTAACGATGAAATTTTTATGACTTTTAATCGTTAAACAAGTGGCCTTTAACTTGTGATGAAGTTTTTATGACTTCAAATCACTTGTTAAGTTCAAACGAGGTAAAAAGCAAAAAGCTTTAATCTGCAGAAATCAAACAACACGGATTCTGGTTTATTTTCTTAAGATTGTTGTTTCGGGTACACAAAATTTGTATGTTACTATAGTAAATTTCAACACAAGTTCAAGATATTTCAAGAACACTTATGAAGCTCTCCAACACCTTTAACACAAGGTCAAAATGACCTTTCAAAGAAGTGTGTTATTCTGTATTTTTTTTAAGAAAAATAGATGAAGTAAAATAAGCTAAGTCCTCCAAATTCACGGAGTCTCCTTATTGAAATAATTCCCCTCAAGTACCCAAGGTTGTGGAATTTTTCTCCAAGGATAAAGTGGCTTAACAACCCGACAGTAGCGGTACCTCAAACGATTAGATTTTATTTTAATTCACTCAATGGGAGATGATCACTCGAAGTATTTTAGAAGACAACAAGTGTTTTTCAAGTGTAGAAAAAATTTATTTCAAAACCTGTGGAAGAAATACAGGTTTACATTGCCATTAAGTGCCCCTCCCGAAAAGTGACAATGGTTTATCAAAAAGGTGTATCTTTTCTGAATAGTCATGTTTGTCCATTCGAAATAGTGTGTCTTTTCCAAACTGCCACATCCATCCAAATAGTCGCATCTTTTCCTGAAATAGTGTGTTATTTCCTCAAACGGTTGCATCCCTTCCGAGGCAGCATTTCATATTTCTGCACTGGTTTTCCCTATGTTTCAAATAAATTTTATCTAAAAATATTAATCTCATCAATCGATCATTTTCTGAATCCGAGCGAGTGACGACGTCACAAGGCACCTCTTGGTTCTTGCCTCACTTATTATATGGAGTAAGTGTTTCTTAATATAAACACTTAAAATTTCATTCTCCCACCAATGTGGGAGAATTAGTAGACTTTCCTTCTTTTGTGAGTACACTTTCCATTTTAAGTGTCACCTCAACTTTTCTCTCCACTTAGTTCCCTCCATTTTCCATTCACACTTTTAACTTGAACCCAACAAATAGTACTATGAATTCCCCCAAACATCGGGTGATGCAAGATAGTATCATTACAGTTTCAATGAATTTGGATCTGAGAGTACATGTATACCCACTATAATTAAGATAAGTGAGTGGTCTAGAAGCCCAAGATTCATAAACTCTGTTTCCACATATCCATATCTACCCATCCACAGGAAATTTTTAAAGGCCCAATCAATTTTGAAATACACTCTTGTCCTAATGTCTAATTTGTTACAAAAAGTATAGTACCACCCCGTGGCTCTCACTATTATGAGTTATAATATATCAACACATTGCTGAAAAGGTCGTGTTTCTACAGGTAGGACTGGAGATCCAATCTTATCATTAGTATTTAACACATTATGGCAGTCTTGAATCAGTGGCTAGGGTCCCTAAATTGTGATACCAAGTTGTAGCAGTGCTTGGCATAATGGTTTTATATCATAAGAATCATTCCTTGTGTAAACCAGAAATAATTAGGCATTGCAGGTTCCTACAGTACCCATTAGCCATTATTTTGTAATGAATAAACTGTTCATGGACTATTTCAATTTGAAGATCAATAGTTGACTTGCATAAATGTCAAATACTCCTATTATAATCCATAGAGTAAGTACAATGAGAAGGTGTAATGCCCCAAAGTTTTTCCTAGCTAAATATTTGTCCCTAAAGTTTCAAGCATTGGCTTCTAGAATGATTTACACTTTTTCTTCCAGTGAAATCCCTTCGATTTCAAATTTTCATTTCGTAGATGATTGAATAAGTTTTTTGTCGACATAAGATGCATCCAAAACGGACACTCGGTAAAGGAGTTATAGTTAATTTAATTCCTAGTCGTAAAACACCGTCATTCCTGTCCTTCACGCATCGTAGAGAGGGTGTAAATGACGATGGTCATTTTTCAGTGGGACTTCGCGATGGTGGCGCATCACGGAGTAGGCCAAATTCCCATTCGTTAATTTCTAGTGAGCCACCGCGATAGTGGTGCATCGGGTGGCCCATGAAATCGGGCTCGCAGTTATATTTTAATACCAGTCTTATTAAGGGTATTTGGACCCACACCTTTATCAATCCAAACACAAGATTTCAACTCCAATTGATCATATTACTCATACATTCACAAAAAATATCTAAGAACACTCTCTAGGGTTCCATATTGACAATCCAAATAAATCAAGCTTCAACCGTGAGTATTCAAAACAAATTAAAGATTCAGAATCCCCAAGACGTGGGCATCAAGAAGCATCTTTTAAATTTCTAGATAGAGGTACGTGGGGTTTATCCTAAAAACTACATAGACTTAAAGCCAGTAGATCATGATTTTAAGATTTTTATGCATGAATTTCAAAGGGGTTTTGGAATCTATGATCTAAATTACGTACTCCGAATATTTTAATGTTACTATTGTTTTGACCTTGTGGTCCTATCCCCTAAATTGATTTACATGTATACGTATATGTATGAAATTTGAGATTTAAGATCGTTCAGAGCATAAATTATGAACTCCCTCTCATGTATTGAATTAAAGATTATGGTTTTATGATTTGGAAGATGTTTTCGCAATATTATAGCATTTGAGCATGATTTGAAATTGTTGAGAGGGTGTTTCTTGATATAAATGTGTTTTTGTATTTAAGAGAAAGAATTGCATGTGAATTGAGAACTTTGACATGACCACCTTCTACTGTACTACTGAAACGCTTAACAAAGATTCGTTCCTTACATGTGTTTACATGAGGTTTAAGAAAGAGTTTCTTTGAATTGAATTATTGAAATGGTGGTCCCAAAACTTATGTTTTGAAAACAGAGATTTACGATAGACTAATAATGGCTCAGAGATGTGACTTGCAAGTCAATGGTATGACGATACCATATGTATTTATGCCATAAGAAATTATATTTTCAGAGCATATTTTAGATTATGTTTTCAGAGACTGTATGTTTTGATAGAGTTTTTAAAAAAAGGCTTAAATAGGGTTAGGTGGTTACCCGAAGAAGGCATGAGTTCAAAAAACTCTTATCTTGAAATCGTATTTACCGATATGGGTAGATTATTATTGTATACTGGAGATGGCCGTGTGACGTAGTAGATTTAGAGACTCCGACCCTTGCGGCACACTTGGGCTGGGGGATTTGCTGCCAAGTTAATGGCAGTTTCCATATAGGCCATGAAATTTTTCAAAGTTGTAAGGTATACCACCTAGCACAGAAGTAACACAGATTTCTCAAAGTTAAGATGATTTTTACAGAGTCTTTAAAATGCCCATGTGAATTCTTACTATATGATATACTTATGAACTATTTTTAATTGCTCTTATATATGTTGAATAATAAATGATTATTTTTTATATGCTCTACATACCAGTACATCTATATTGACCCCCTTCCTCCTACCTCTCAGGTTCTGAGACTCAGTCTAGGGGTCCAGATAAGCAGTAGATAATTCAGATAGCTGATCAGATTGTGCAGTGGTAAGCCTTCTATATTCTAGAAGGCTTGTCTTTTCAGATTATGTCACTTATTTTAATTTTAGTCCACTGGAGTTCTTGTCCCAGTTTCAGACAGTTGTCAGATATCCATGTAGTAGAGATTTCGCAGACTGAGTCAGATGTTATTTAGATGTAGTTGATTTACAGTTTCTATACTTATGTTGAATTCAGAGTTGACCATGTTTCTGTAGCAGATTATGTTTTCGCATCTTCTTTTATTATATGAATGTTGTGCATGATTACCAGACGAAGAAGGGCATTCCAGGCCTTCATGGTTTGGAATGTCTGTCATGACCAGGACCTAGTTCGGGTCACGACAAACTTGGTATAAAATCACAGTTCATGGTCCCAGGGTGTCTGCAAAATCGTATCGGGTAGAGTCTTATTTATAGGTGTGTAGCACGCCACACTTATAAGTAGGAGGCTATCTGGAGTTTAAGAATATTTCTGTTCTTTGTAATTTTGTTTATGCTTCAGAGTCTAATCTGTCCCCTAATCAATGACCTCTTGCTTTTTAGAAAACCAGTGATGCCTCTCCATCGCACCAACGTTAATGCTTAGGATAATGAAGTCCGTCCCATCCATGGGATACAGACCCGTAATAGAGCTCATACCCCAGAACCTGTTCATACTTTAGAAGTACCTCCTGTACCGACCAGTCCTCCCAGAGCTCCCCGAATGGGGGTCAATCGCACTCAGCCTCATGAAGGAGAGGTTTTTAATGCTAAATTCAGACATTCTATTCCTATACTGGCACAGCCGGTATCTGTACAGACTCAGAAGTCAGAGGATACTGGGTCTGCATCTGTTACTTCTGAAATTACTAGAGTGGGCCAGTTCATGAGAATGAACCCGCCCAATTTCTCTGGCGCTAAGGTAGAAGAGGACCCACAGGAGTTCGTAGATGAAATGGAGAAGATTTTTAAAGTAATGTATATTGATCAGGTAGAGGGTATTGAGCTAGCAGCATAACATCTAAAGGATGTAGCAAACCAATGGTACCACGAGTGGGAAGATGCGAAGGGTGAAGTGCTAAGCCCACAGTTTGGGACGAATTCGTGAAAGCTTTTCTTGACCGATTCTTTCCTTTGGATATGAGGGAAGCTAAAGTAGAGGAGTTCATGAACCTTAAGCAGGGTAAGATAAGTGTTCAGGAGTATATTTTAAAGTTTAACCAGCTGGCCCGTTATGCTCCTGAGATGACGAGTAGTATGAGAGCTCGAATGAGAAAGTTTGCTTCCAGCCTTTCAGATGATCTGGTGCTTGAGTGTCAGGGAGCTATGCTTAATAGGGATATGGACTTTTCTAGATTGTCAGTCCACATGCAGTAAGTTGAGGAGAAGAAGAAAAAGATAGCCGAATCTAGGGGCGACAGACCAGAGTCATAGTCAGCAGCAGAGCGGTAATTAGGGAGAAAAATGGCAAAAGAAAAAGAATTGGGGTAATTCACTGTCGGCTGCTAGTGCTCTAGTGTCTAGACCCACAGCTGAGCAGTGCGCCCAGAATTTTTAATCTAGTAAGGGGTCGAGGATGCAGGGTACACATTCACAGAGAAGTGTAGCCCGGACCTCTCGGTCCTATCCACGCTGTGGGAGATGCAAGAGGAATCATCTAGAGAGATGTCAATTTTGCACTTTGGTGTGTTATTTATGTGGCCAGCCAGGCCATATCCAGAGAGATTGTCCGGCAGCAAAGAGTAATGTTGGTGGAGCCAAGTCCCAGGAGAATTTATCTACACCACCTCAGAAGGGTGCCACTTCAGCCACCGGAAATGGTCGAAACCGTTAGTATGCTTTGACCAACCACTAAGAGGCAGAGGCCTCACCAAATATAGTCACCGATACGTTGCAAATCTTTTCTCATGATGTGTATGTATTACTTGATCCCGGGTCTACCTTGTCTTATGTGACCCCATACGTAGCTATTGGTTTTGGGTTTGAGCCTGATGTGATTGCTGAACTTTTTTTGGTTTCCACCCCGATGGGAGATTTTATTGTGGCTAGGAAGGTGTTTAAAATTGCGTTATTTTTATTTTCAGCCTGGATACTGAGGCAGATCTTATAGAACTTGATATGGTTGATTTTAATGCCATCTTAGGGATGGACTAGCTCCATTCATCCTATGCCACCTTGAATTGTAAGACCCGAAGAGTCACTTTTTCTTTTTTGAATGAGTGTGTGATAGAATAGGATGGACATTCTCTAGCACCTAGAGGGCACTTCATATCTTATCTCAGGCCCCGTAAACTTATTTCCAAAGGTTGCTTATATTATCTTATTTGAGTTAAAGATTCTAGTGTCGAAAGTCTCTCTCTTCAATCTGTCCTCGTAGTGAATAAATTCTCGAAAGTCTTTCCACATGATCTCCCAGGAATACCACTTGATAGGGAGATAGATTTTGGTATTGATTTATTGCTAGATACCCATCCTATTTTTATTTCACCATATAGGATGGATCCTTCAGAGCTAAAAGAGTTGAAAGAACAGCTAATAGATCTTCTAGATAAAGGTTTTATCCGCCCCAGTGTGTCTCCCTGGGTGCACTTGCACTTTTTGTGCAAAAGAAAGATGGTTCCCTTCGTATGTGCATAGATTACCGCTAGCTGAATAAGGTCAGTATTAAAAATAAATATCCCCTTCCTAGGATTGATGATCTTTTTGATCAACTTCAGGGTGCTAAATATTTTTCAACAATAGACCTTTGTTTGGGATATCACCAGTCGAAAGTTAGAGAGAGATATACCCAAAATAGCTTTCTAAACCAGATACAACCATTATGAATTCTTAGTCATGTCCTTCGTGTTGACTAACGCCCCTACAGCTTTCATGGATCAAATAAATAGGGTTTTTTGTCAGTTTCTGGATGTTTTTGTCATTGTATTCATTGATTTTATTTTGGTATATTCTAAGATCAAGGAGGACCATGCCAATCATCTCTGAATCATCCTTCAGACCCTTAAAAATCATAAGTTTTATGCAAAATTTTTCAAGTGTGAATTCTGGTTGAATGCTATTGCGTTCTTGGGCATATTGTGTCTAGTGAGGGGATTAAGGTTGATCCCCAAAAGATTGAGGCAGTGAGAAAATGGCCCAGACTCACGACTCCAATTGACATTCAGAGCTTCTTGGGTTTGGTGGGTTATTACAGAAGATTCGTCGAGAGTTTTTCTTCCATAGCTGTACCACTTACTAAGTTGACTCAGAAAAAGATAAAGTTTTTGTGGTCTGACTCTTGTGAGAATAGTTTTGAGAATTTGAAAGACAAGTTGACTACTGCTTCTATTCTAACTCTTTCGAAAGGTACAGAAGGTTTTGTTATATACTGTGATGCGTCCCAAGTGGGACTTGGGTGTGTTCTTATGCATCACGGTAAGGTAGTGCCTTATGCATCTAGGCAGTTGAAGGTTCATGAGCAGAACTACCTTACTCATGACTTGGAGTTAGCGATTGTGGTTTTTGCACTTAAGATCTGGCGGTACTATTTGTATGGGGTACATGTTGATATATTTACTGACCACAAGAGTTTACAGTATGTTTTCTCATAGAAAGAATTAAATATCAGGCAGAGGCAATGGTTGAAACTTTTAAAAGACTATGACATGAGCCTACACTATCATCTAGGCAAAGAGAATGTGGTAGCCGACGCCCTCAGGAGGTTATCTATGGGTAGTCTTTCTCATGTGGGGAAAGAAAAGAGGGAGATGGTGAAGGATATTCGACTTGCAAATCTAGAAGTGGGATTTTTGGATTCCGAGGATAGAGGAGTTGTTGTTCATGAGATAGCTAAATCTTCCCTTTGTGCAGAAGTTAAAGAGAAGCAGGTTGAAGATCCCATCTTGATGCAGATCAAGAAAGATGTGGATCAACAAAAGGTATTGTTGTTTGAAATTGGTAGTTATGGTGTTTTGAGATACCAGGGTAGATTATGTGTGCCAGATGTAGATGGTCTGAGAAAGAGAATCCTTGACGAAGCTCACACGTTAAGGTATGTTGCTCATCTTGGCTCTACTAAGATGTATCGGGATTTGAAAACCATTTATTGGTGGAATAATATAAAGCATGATGTGGCTAATTATGTTGCCAAGTGTTTGAATTGTCAACAAGTTAAAGTGGAACATTTGAGGCCAGGTGTTTTTTCTCAAGAGATAGATTTTCCTTTATGAAAGTGGGAGATGATTAATATAGACTTTATTATAGGACTTCCGAGGTCCCGAAACCAGTATGATTCCATTTGGGTGATTGTAGATAGGTTGACCAAGTCAGCTCACTTTCTACCTGTCAGGACAAATTATTCAGGAGAGGATTATGCCAAGCTGTTCATTATAGAAATAGTTCGTTTTCAGGGGAACCTATGCCCATCATATTTGACAGAAGTACATAATTTTCTTCACAGTTTTGGAGATTGTTTCAAAAGGGTTTAGGTACCCACTTGAATTTAAGCACGGCTTTTCACCCTTAGACAGATGGGCAAGCTGAGCACACCATCCAGACCCTTAAGGATATGTTCAGGGCCTGCGTGATTAATTTTAAAGGTAGTTGGGTAGAGCACTTGTCATTGATAGATTTCACATATAATAATAGTTTCCATTACAATATTAAGATGGCACCTTTTGAGCCATTGTATGGGAGAAGATATAGGTCCCCAATAGGATGGTATGAAGTAGGTGAGATGCAGATATTTGGGCCTGATCTTGTTCATCAGGTAATAAAGGATGTAAAATTCATTAAAGAACGACGTAAGACAGCTCAGAGTCATCAGAAGTCCTACACCAATGTTAGGAGAAGAGATCTAGAGTTTGAGGTTGGAGATTGGGTATTTCTTAAGGTTTCTCCCATGAAAGGAGTTATGCGATTCGAGAAGAAAGGTAAGCTGAGTCCTCGCTATATAGGACCATGTCAAATTGTGAGAAGAATATGTGGAGTTGCGTATGAGTTAGGATTACCAGCTAGTTTGGGTTCAATTCATCTGGTATTTCATATATCTATGTTGAAGAAGTGTATTGGAGACTTTTCTTTAGTATTGCCTATAGAAGAAATCAAAGTGAAAGACTCCTTATCCTATGAAGAAGAGCCTGTAGAGATTTTGGATCTCCAAGTTAAAAGATTTAGGAACAAAGAGATAGCCTCAGTTAAAGTGTTGTTGAGAAACCAGAAAATTAAAGAAGCGACTTGGGAATCAGAAGTTAACATGAGAGCTAGATAGCCAAACCTTTTTTATCCAATGAATGACGAAATGGAAGGTACAATCTTTGCCTTATTCTTTCTATGCCTTAGGATGCTTGAAATTATACTTGTCTATATCCCGCGGTAATATTTAGGGACGAATGTTCCTAAGGGAGGGATATTGTAACGCCCCGAAGTTTTTCCTAGCTAAATTTTTGTCCCTAAAGTATCAAGCATTTGCTTCTAGAATGATTTATACTTTTTCTTCTAGTGTAATCCCTTAGATTTCAACTTTTCATTTCGTAAATGATTGAATAAGTTTTCCGTCGACATAAGATGTGTCCAAAACAAACACTCGGTGAAGGAGTTATGGTTAATTTAAGTCTTAGTTGTAAAACACCATCATTTCTATCCTTGGCGCGTCGTAGAGAGGGTGTAAATAATGATGGTCAATTTCCAGTGGGAATCCGCGATGGTGGCGCATCGTGGAGTGGGCCAAATTCCCATTCGTCAATTTCCAGTGAGCCACCACGATAGTGGCGCATTGCGGTGGCCTATGAAATCGGGCTCTCAGTTATATTTTAATACCGGTCTCATTATACGTATATTGAGTATTTTCCCATACCCTTATCAATCTAAACATGAGATTTCAACCCCAATTGAGAATATTACTCATACATTCACAAAAAATATCTAAGAACACTCTCTAGGGTTCCATATTGACAATCCAAATAAATCAAGATTCAACCGTGAGTATTCAAAACAAACTGAAGATTCAGAATCCCCAAGACGTGGGCATCAAGAAGCATCTTTTAAATTTCTAGATAGAGGTACGTGGGGTTTATCCTAAAAACTACATAGACTTAAAGCCAGTAGAGCATGATTTTAAGATGCATGAATTTCAAAGGGGTTTTGGAATCTATGATCTAATTACGTACTCCGAATGTTTTAATGTTACTATTGTTTTGACCTTGTGGTCTTATCTCCTAAATTGATTTACATGTATACGTATATGTGTGAAATTTGAGATTTAAGATCGTTGAGAGCATAAATTATGAACTCCCTCTCGTGTATTGAATTAAAGATTATGGTTTTATAATTTGAAAGATGTTTTCGCAATATTATAGCATTTGAGCATGATTTGAAATTGTTGAGAGGGTGTTTCTTGATATAAATATGTTCTTGTATTTAAGAGAAAGAATTGCATGTGAATTGAGAACTTTGACATGACCACCTTCTACTGTACTACTAAAACGCTTAACAAAGATGAGTTCTTTGCATGTGTTTACATAAGGTTTGAGAAAGAGTTTCTTTGAATTGAATTATTGAAATGGTGGTTCCAAAACCTATGTTTTGAAAACAGAGATTTATGATAGACTAATAATGGCTCAGAGATGTGACTTGTAAGTCAATGGTATGACAATACGATAAGTATTTATGCCATAACAGATTATGTTTTCAGAGCATGTTTTCAGAGTATGTTTTTAGAGACTGTATGTTTTGATAGAGTTTTTAAAAAAAAAGGGCTTAAAGAGGGTTAAGTGGTTACCCGAAGAAGGCGCGAGTTTAAGAAACTCTTAGCTTGAAACTGTTTTTGCCGATAAGGGTAGATTATTATTGTACACTGGCGACGGTCGTGTGGTGTAGTAGATTCAAAAACTCGGACCCTTGCGGCACACTTGTGTTGGGAGATTCGCTGCCGAGTTAATGGCAGTTTCTATATAGGCCATGGCATTTTTCAGAGTTGTAGGGTATACCACCTAGCGCAGAAGTAACACAGATTTCTCAAAGTTGAGATTATTTTTATAGAGTCTTTAAAATACCCATGTGAATTCTTACTATATGATATACTTATGAACTGTTTTAAATTGCTCTCATATATGATGAATAATAAATGATTATTTTGGATATGCTCTGTGTACCAGTACATCTGTATTGACTTCCCCTCTCCCCTACCTCTCAGGTTCTGAGACTCAATCTAGGAGTCCAGATAAGTAGTAGGTAATTCAGACAGCTGATCAGATTGTGCAGTGGTAACCCTTTTCTATTTCAGAAGGCCTGTTTTTTCAGATTATGTCACTTATTTTAGTTTTGGTCTACTGGGGGCCTTATCCCAGTTTCAAACAGTTGTCAGATTTTAGTGTAGTAGAGATTTTGTAAACTAAGTCAAATGTTATTTAGATGTAGTTGATTTACAGTTTCTATACTTATGTTGAATTCAGAGTTGACCATGTTTTCGTAGAAGATTATATTTCCGCATCTTCTTTTATTATATGAATGTTGTGCATGATTACCAGACGAAGAAGGGCATTTCGGGCCTTCATGGTTTGGGATGTCCGTCACGGCCAGGTCCTAGTTCGGGTCGTGACAGAAGGCCATTCCTGACCAATCTTTCTAATAATATTATTAGCCTTATGTTCCTTTACTCTAGTCTCATGAACCCCATTACCTCCATCTTATTCCTATTCAAAAAGAGCTTTAACTTCTTCTACTTTAATGGTCGATTCATCCCTCTCAAGTTCTAAGTAGCTATGATTATGGGGATGTCACTACTAAAAACTTGGCTATTAGTAATCAAGGTTAGCGAGGGACAAATTAGATGTCGATATTGTGAGGGACTTTGCGACGATGTCCTTCATACAAATTAAATATTTTTATTTTATTTTTTTTAAAAAGGTAGAGAGGGACATCCCTCACTAAAATATGATGATAATAAAAAGCCAATATTAAATTTTTTATAGCAAAGGATTTCCCTCGCTAAATAATAACAAATAAATTCATATTTCAAAGAAAATTTAAATATCATTTTTAATTTTTTTAATTTTCATTTACTTAAAAGGCTAAGAGGGACATCCCTCACCAAAATATGATGATAATAAAAAGCTAACATTAAATTTATTATTGCGAGGGATTTCCCTCGCTAAATAATAAAAAATAAATTCATATTTCAAAGAAAATTTAAATATAATTTTTAATTTAATTTAGGTGGCGACAATGCATTAATAAAAATAAATGAAAATGAAATAATGCTATCTTAGGAGTCCTCAATACGATACTTATAATTATTTTGTGATTTGTTTCTTTGTAGTGAGGGAAGTTTCTCACTAAATTAAATATGTAAAATTGATTATTTAACAAATAACCATATTATAGATTTACAAAAAAAACCAATAGCAATGATATCAATTGTTTGATCTCTCAATAATTGCTTTAAAACTTTTTTTCCTTTTCATACTACTAAATTACATTATTTTTCTACACATAACTGAAAATATATATATATATATATATATATATATATATATATATATAATTCTTAAAAATGTTATAATTGAATGAGTAGCTTAGATAGTGATAATTCAAATTACTAGAAATATTTTAGTGGTATTCTTACTAAAAGTTGATGAATTATGTTAGCTTATAATTAATTTGATAATGAAAAAAGAGGTGTATTAGTGATATAAGTAATTGATTAGCTTGTAGTTGATATTGTAGTACATAGAAGTGAATTAGTGATATTCTTATATAATGTTATTGATTAATCGTGTTATAATTTGATAACTACACTAAGTAGATATGCACAACGAAATATTATTGATTGATTAATCTATATAACTTAGCAAAATAAAATAGTACCTTTAATATTTTATTAAAATAATATTGATTGATTAACTTATATGATAGTTAAACTAAGTTTATTAGTGATGTTTTAGTAATATTATTGACTGCTAAGTTATGCATTGACAATTAAACAAACTATAAGTATATTACCGATATCATTAAGTAATATTAGCGAATGATATATTAATATATATTTTGACAACTATACTAAGTATAAGTGTATTAATAATATTTATAAAAATTATTATTGATTTATTAACATGCCTATCTATTTATCTATAGTATTATAAAAACACGAATATAAATGTTGATTGACTATAATATCCTTTAAATATTGAAGGACTTTTATACCCTTAAATTTTTAAGTTAAATGAAGATAAAATTTTCAAAGAACACCGCAAAATAGTGTTATCCTAATTTACTTTGGCTGAAAAATATTCTAATCCAAAGTTTTTCTCAAGAACTCATATTCTCACAAAAAAAAATAAATATATGGTCAAAGGATTAAAATAAAGCATTATCCAAAAGATAAAAAAAATAAAAAATATCCCTCATAATATATATTATCCTATTATACTTTGGGTGCAGTATTGTAATGTACAAATGTTTTCAAGAAATTAATTTTTCAGCGGTAAAATAAATTATAAAATTCGTCTTTTCAATAACTCTAACTCAGCGATGTATTTTTTTCTTTTTTTTTACATGAATTTATTTAATCATTAATTTGCAACTCACATATAAAGGTGTTCACGAGTTTTATATATCAACAATCCATTGTTATTTATTTAGCAAAACTTTTAGTAGCAGTCGTCGGTTTACAATTGAAAATTTAAGAAAAAATGAAGTGCCAACTTATACTGACTCCTTTTCTTTTTACTTGTCACAATTCGTATTATAAGAGTCAATTTGATAAATAACTATAAAAATAAATAATACAAGCTTTAATGTAATTATTTTCATATTAATATGATGAAAAAATACCTCTTAAAAATGGGTCAAAAGTAAATTAATTTTTAATAATATTTTTAATAAATATTTCATTAATTAATATTATCATTGATTCACACATATTTTAATACTAGATGTCGAGGGTTCGTGCCATCATGGACCCAATATATGTTATTTTTTAGTCTCAATTTATGTAACATAACTAAAATTTAGATAAATAATCATAATTTTTAATATTCTTTAACTATTCTAAATTGTTAATTGTCGTAATTTATAATACTTCTTATGTAATTTTAAAATAATATATGTTACTCTCCTTATTCAAAGTTTTGTGACATCGATAGCCAATTATATTTTTAAATAATTTAAGTTTTTAGTTATTGAGATTTATAATCACTTTTTTCTATTTCAATTTAAGTGGCACTGATATACTGAAGTCAACCAAATATTTTATATCTTTATAATTTTGTAACTTGTTAATTATTGTGATTTATAGTATTTTTTAAAGTATTATTGAGAAATATAAAACAAATTATTTTTTTGATACTTAAAGTTGTTAACTATTGTAATTTACAATACTTTCTAAGTGATTTTCAAATAATACATGTTACTCTCCTTGTCCTAACTTTTGTGACATTGATATTCAATTATATTTCTAAGTATTTTAATTTAAGTGATACTGATATAATTTTAAGAGTCAACCAATTATTTTATATCTTTAAAAAACTTTAAGTTTTTAATTATTGTTAATTATACATCCTTTTTTCTGTTATTTAAAGTTTGTACAATAATTTAATATCTTGTCTAAAGACTTTGTACAATAATTTAATATCTTGTCTCCGTGGATCTTGTCGTATCTGCTATATCTCCATTATTGCTTCTTATCCTATCTTTTCAGCTGGCATTTTGTCTTCTTTTATTCTAGATGTACTTCTGGAATAATATTATCTTCTCCATTACACCTCGAACATTGGTGATCTGGATATTTGTGTCCAATTACCAAAAAAATGACCACCTTTGTATTTCAATGTATATATATAATATCGTATTTAAAAGCTAATTTACCAAAAATTCATCCTAATTTATGAAATGTATTGATATTATTATACAATTGAGGAAATATACTACTCGTGCTAATGTGATGATAAAATAACTAATTATCTGATTTATATATACATTGCATTAAATTATTTGGATGTTATTATAAATATTATATAACTTATTAAAATTATAATTTTTTAATAAAAATGGACCACAAGTGATTGTTTTTTCAATAGTAATTTTTTTTAAAAAATAAATCGAACACTTATAATTGATTTTATCAATAATTTTGTAATACCCATTCATTGACCCGACCCAACCCATCAAAATAACCCCTTTTTCCATTACCCTTACTTTCAATTCATTAAAATCAAATTACCCTACAACTATACCCAACCTCAGCTCACCGATGATAGTAACTTACCAGCGACGGTAGTAACTCACCGACGATGACAGCAACGACAACAACTTAGAAATGACAACAATTGGGTTTTAGTCACCGGCGACCTATCACAGCTCATAGCTCAGTCACCGGCGACCTCTCGCAGCTCGCGCATCTCATTGGTATCTTTTATTTATTTTCTTGGATTTACTGCAATTGGGTTTAGAGTTCTTGATCTATCATTGGATTAGTTCAATTTTTATTGATTTTTAGTCATTTTCTTGAATTTCTTGATTTGTTACATGGGATTTCTTTAATCGGTATCTTGTCGTTGAACTAAAAATTAATTAAAATTAGTCATATGAGATTTTAATGCTGTAAAAATCATTAGGATTTCTTTTCAATACTGTCAAAATTAATTAACTATTAGCAGATCATGTTTTAAGGATAAAATAGTTTACTAGTAAGTTGTCCAATTTTGAAATTCAAATAATTAATTAAATATTGTCAATGTTGCAGTTTTTTGACTGAACTCGATTTTGAAAAAAGGATTACTTTGCTATTTTTCAGTGACCGCTTGTCTCTTTCTCTTCAACTTAGGCGAAGCAAACGTAAGTTGATTTCTCTTTTTCTTATAAGGAAGTCTTTAAATGTAGTGTTAAGGTGGGATTGTTTGTTGTAGAAGGCAGTGAAATCCATAGGTTTTGTGATGATTATATGGTGTGAGAGGGACATGCAATGCCTCTACTTATTTGCTTTATTAAACTTGTTGAATTTTTTGACTTATACTATAAATGAATTAGTTACTTGAAAGTAATTAAGTATCTAAGGAATAATTTACTTTAAAATGTAAACTTGTGTTTTGAAAATGATTATGTGTAGTTATTTGAGAATGTGAACTTGCGTTTTGAATTTAGTTAAGTCTAGGCTAGTTACTTGAAAATGATTAAGAATAATGTTTTGAAATATGAATTAGTTACTTGAAAATAATCGAGTGTAGTCACTTGAGAAGTGAATTAAGTGACTTGAAAATGGTTTAGTGTAGTTACTTGAAAGGTATACTTGTGTTTTAAATTTAGTAAGTGTGGTTACTTGAGAAGTGAATTAGTGACTTGAAAATATTTGAATTTAGTTACTTGAAAGGTGAACTTGTGTTTTGAATTTAGTTAAGTGCGGTCACCTGAAAAGCGAATTAGTGATTTGATAATGATCAAGTGTAGTCACTTAAGAGGTGACTTGTGTTTTAACCTTAGTTATTTGAAAGGTGACCTTGTATTTTGAAAATGATTATGTGTAGTTATTTGAGAATGTGAACTTGCATTTTGAAAAGGGTTAAGTGTAGGTACTTTAAATGTAAACTAGTTACTTGAAATTGATTAAGAATAATATTTTGAAATGTAAACTAGTTACTTGAAATTGATTAAGAATAATATTTTGAAATGTAAACTAGTTACTTGAAATTGATTAAGAATAATGTAGTCACTTGAGAGGTGAACTTGTGTTTTGAATTTAGTTAAGTGTGGTCTCTTGAGAAGTGAAGCAGTGACTTGAAAATATTTAAGTGTGGTTAGTTGAAAGGTGAATTTGTGTTTAGAATTAAGTTAAGTATGATCACTTGAGAAGTGAAGTAGTGACTTGAAAATGTTTAAGTGTGGTTAGTTGAAAGGTGAATTTGTGTTTTGAATTTAGTTAAGTGTGGTCATTTGAGAAGTAAAGTAGTGACTTGAAAATGTTTAAGTGTGATTAGTTTAAAGGTGAATTTGTGTTTTAAATTTAGTTAAGTGTGGTCACCTGAGAAGTGAAGTAGTGATAGTTACAAATTTTAACATTTAAACAATTTTTGTCCTTGTCAGCGAACTATTTGCAATTGTGCAATAATGACTTAAGAATTTGATATTACTAATAATCTACAATATTAGTAAATTTATCATATATATATATATATATATATATATATATATGTATGTATGTATGTATGTATGTATATATATATATATATATATTTGAAACTAATTAAAATGCATCTACTTTTGAGTCATTGGATTAGTAGAAGGTTCTCAATGATTGAGTTAGGTATTTGACAAACATAGTGATTAATTTTAACCTAATCTGAGATTTTAGAATTAATTACATGCATGTTGGCATTAGTTTAAGTTACTTTTTGGTGAAGAGGCACTATATTGTCTCTTCAGAGGTCGCAAGTGATTTGAGATAATTTTTTAGACATTTAATTTGATCTTTAGAATCATTTTAGATTAGTACTTTTTATTAATTAAGATGATAGGGGAAAAGGGAGCTTCTCTTATCTTTTTGCATGACGAAAATATGACTTCGTAACTGATGGATCTTAATTGAAAATTAGTGGCTGCAGTTAGGGGTGTTCATGGGTTGGTTTGGGTCGGTTATTGGTCAAAACCATAATGAAACCAACTTAGCCGGTTTTAAAATTTCTAAAACCAAACCAAACCAAATAAAAAAATAACCATTGGTTTGGTTCTTGTCAATTTAGTTCGGTTTGGTTTGGTTTATAACTTTAGCTAATGATAAAAATTTAAAAAATAAATCCAATCTAACATATGAGATGTCAACCGAGTGTTGTATCTCAACCTTGAAACTACGATGTCAACTGAGTGTTATACTTTGAAAAAGTCATAACAACACCATATAAGCACTTCTAAGAAAATATTTAAAAATAAATCCCCCAAAAGGTGAACACATAAACTTCTTGCTCAACAAATTTCAAAAAGAAAGTTAAAATTAGTGATTGTCTCTAGTCTAATGAATCTCAACTATAAATTTCAATATACAACAAGATATTATTTTCACAATTAGTATCATTTGTTATTCAAAATGTGAAATTCATTTAGAATCTCATATGGTACTGTCAACTGGATGAAGACATATGACTGAACGTGTTACTACTAAAGTTAAGTCATGATTAAAATTTAAAACGTAACAAATATTTAGATTGTATTTATGAATAATGTATAAATAATTATAATATATATATATATTGGTTCAGTTTTGTTATTTTATCGGTTATTTTAGAATAAAACTAAATCGAACCAAATTAGTACTGATTTTTTTAAATTCAAAACCATACCAAATCAAACCTAACCAAATATCAATTTTTTTAATCAATTTGGTTTGAATTGCGGTTCGGTTTGGTTAAAAATCAAACCGTGAACACCCCTAGCTACAGTAGATAGTTTTATCAGATATATATGTTTAAGAATTCTTCATGGGATAGTTTTGCACAAGTTACTCCATAGTGTTTTGTTACAAATTTAGTTAAGTCCATAGGATAGGTTTTTGTATGTTTTGTAGTTTATTTTTGGAACATTAATAAATTTTGACTTAATGATTTGACTTTAATGTTTGTATTCTTATAATGGTTGATTACCTATTAAATTTGATTGGTGGGTTCTATTGAGCAAGTTTGATTGAATGTAGCATATATATATGCTGTATTTTTTTTTCAAAATTATCAGAAAAATCGACCACTTGTGGTCGCTTTTTAAAAAAATTATCAAAAAAAATCGACCACTTGTGGTCACTAATTTGAAAATTCTTAGAAAAGCGACCACATGTGGTCGTATTTTAAAAAAATTACCTGATAAACCGACTACATATGGTCGTTAATATGGAAATTTTTAAAAAGCGACCATTACTAAATTATAGTTGTCAATGCCTTGTTTTCCTTTGTGCCTAAGGAAAGAATTCATAACGTTTGTTAGTTGGAGATAAGATGGTAATAAAGATACTTATCTACTTCATGATGCTTTTGAAGTTTGTTGCTAAGAAACAGTTACAATTTCTTATTTCTTGCATTGAGCTAATTGTTAAGACTTTAATTAAATTGAAGATTGTTTTCTTGGGTTCTGAAGATTAAAGAAACTTCTATGTTCTTGAGATGGGATGAAATGCTCCATTGCAAGTTGGCAATAGTTGTGCTTCAAGCATGGTGTATTAACTAGAGCAAATGTATTAGTATATTAAATTTTGATCTCCAACATAAGCAAAGGTACTCTCTAGAGATCAATCAGTTAGTCGGAAGTAGTCTAACCACTAGAACCTCAAAGAGCGTTTTCACAGTTTATATATAAGTTGTTTGCAACAACATACCGAGTGTATTATATTGTTTGAGGATAAATATATAATCAGTATATGCTTCTATTTGTTGTTGTATTACAATAACGTCAGACCAACTTCTACTCTTTGTTTGACTTAATTAAAAAGTAATAGATAAATATTGTGGCATCTACCAATAGTGACAATGATCTTGTGAAAATATTCACCTTGAATGGGTTCAAGGCGACCCAAAGATTTTCTTTGAGGAATATTTATTGATTAGGTGGCCTGTTATCACTTGGGTTTTTGGCCTCAACATCATGAATATTATAAGTTAAAAGTTTCACTTGTATTAATTTCATATGTTATTAGCATAGTCAAGAATTTCAGAATTGTTACAGTTATATATTTAATACTTCAAAACAGTTCTTTTTTAATTTTTTAAAAAAGATTTTCATGCCAGTTGAAATGAAATTTATTCTTTCCTCAAAGCTCTATATTTTATTTGTAGAAAAGCTGTACATGAAACCTTTTCAAGGATCAGGTTATTCAAAGTAATTTTAAGAAGACATCTTTTCTATTGTCATGCTTACTTACTAAAGCTCGAAGTAACAAACGACGGCCTGGATGACTTAGGTCATATTATTGGGACCAACTTATTGTATACTGACAGTCTCTAGAGTTTGAAAAGATGAGTGCCCAGACAAAGGTAGCTCAAAAGTCCAAGAAGGATGGCTCACTGCACACGTGTGGTTTGATGTCCAGGGGACAGCTAAGAGGAAATAGGTAATTGATGATGAAGAGGATGAGGATGATGGAGAGGATGAAATAATGTATTAGGCGGTGTTGTTATTTTAGTTTTGGATTCTGTTAGTAAGTATTTGGAAGAAATTTTTTTGCTACTTATTTGCATATTGTTTAAGTTGGTTAAATATGTATGAAGTTTGGTTGCTTAAATTTAATGTTTGAATTGTTTCAGAAGCATTTTCTTATTGTTTTGCTAGTTGTTATTGGTTGTACATTGATTTTCTATTAAAATATTTAGTTTTGGTGCAGTAAAATGCTAAAAATAATGCCATATTAGTGAGGGATTTAGGGAGGGATATCCCTCAAAATATTGAAATATCAAATTATTTTTTTATTTAACTTAGCGAGGGATATCCCTCAGTATATTTAAATTTATAATTTTTATTAATTTTCACATACCAATGGTCGTCCCTCACTAAATAATAAAATAATATTATATATATTTTTAATATAATAAGGGACGTCTCTCACTAAATAATAAATTAATATTATATATTTTTAATATATCAAGGATCGTCACTCAATAAATTATAAATTATTTTTTAATATAGCAAGGAACATCCCTCACTATATTATATTTTTCTGAAAAATTGTAAGATCAAAATAGCGATGGCTGAATGTCGAAGTCCGTCGCTACTTTGTGAGGGTTCCCTCACTAATAATTAGAAAGACTCAAATTAGTAAGACATATTGTAGCCATGACTGCCGTCACTAAATCTTGATTAGTGAGGACGTCCTTCACTAAATCGCATGGCTGACTTTTTAGTAGTGTGCTAGAGAATTTCTAGGGCCCTAATCTGGTTATCAACCTGTACGACACTAAAGTTGTTAGTGACTTGGAACATTTACCATGTGATCCACAGCATCTGCAATACCAATTGGTCTAGTCTCAGGGCACTTTTGTGTTGGTGTAATATCTTGATTAGGACCATCATTAGCAATTGTTTCCCCAGTCTTTTCCTCTGCATTTAGCACTATTTTTGCCTGCACTACACCAGTTTCTCTCCAGTCTTGTCTAAGTTATCAATTTCTACTTAGATTTATCCTTTTCATCTTCTTTAGATCTTGAAACTCATCCTATCTATGGACTTTAGGTTCAACATTCCAACAATTCTCAGACTGTGTGGCCAAACTTCATGCAATCCTAATTTGTTAAACTACCTGCAAATAAAGGAAGTTACTTAATTTGGATAAGCTATAATACTCTAATTTGAGGATCATAATAGGGGAGATAACTGAAATCACTAAGTAGATATAGAGACGACTAAACATGAGAGCTTTAGCTTGCGACAACACAATTATATAAGACATATTGGGGAAGGGAGATGCAGTATTACTCAATTATACAAGCAAGAACGTAGAAATACTGGAAGGTGGGTTCGAAATCGAAAGGGCGTCATGTGGAAGCTATTAGTTGCAAATCATTGTGGTGACAATTCAGAAGACACATAAAATAATACTAAAAATCTTAATATTGTTATATTATTTGGCCAATTGGACTACATATAAAACCTAATATTAAAAATATAAAAACTAATGAGACAGAAAATCCCCCTAAACAAAGACTCTTTAAAGACTACATTGTGGATGCTATTGTGTTATGGTATGAGAAGGGATCTTTTATTTATACATGTCCAAAACTTTTCCTCCAAGAAAGAGGTTAGCCAAATATGAAAAAGAATTATATTTTTTCTTTGAGGAAAAGTAAAAGTAATTATCGTAACTTTCATTTTCCTTCTAAAAAAAAGTAAAACTTAAATATAGTAAGAAAATCAGGACAGAAACCCTAACAAATGTCCCCTTTTTGGCTTGATTTTCTTCAAAATATTCTTGATTCTCCTTATTCTTGTGCATGATCTTCGTTCTTCATATATATTCTTCATATATCATTGCTGTTTGGTATGTTTAAAAATGAAGCTATTGGGGTTAAAAATATATTGGCCCTTTTCGGGTTAAAAATATTGGAGCCCTTTTGCAGGGTTAAAAGTGAGCTTTATTTTCAAATATGTGACAGCAGAATTGTTGAAAATATGATTGACAATTATCTTCACTTGTAGCGTTTGGACATATATCTTCTTTATCATCAAATTGGTTGTAGCTTGATTTTGAAATCGCTTTGAACCTGTTTAATCTCATCACACCACACCATTAGACCATTGAATCGTAAGCTCTGATACCACTTGTTGGGTTTGAAATTGAGAAGGCGTCATGCGGAAGCTATTAGTTGCAAACTATCGTAGTGATAATTCAGATGACAAAGAAAAACATATTAAAAACATATTATTGATGTAATTTGGTCAAGTGACCTACATATTGAAAACTAATACAAAAAAAATATTAAAAACTATTGGGAGAAAATCTCCCCTTAAATGAGACTCTTTAAACGACTACATTGTGGATGCTATTGTGTTATGATATGAGAAGGGGGTGTTATATTTATAAAGTTCCAAATCCTTTTCTCCAAGAAAGAGGTTTGCCAAATATGAAAAAGTTTTATATTTTTCTTTTAGGAAAAATTAAAGTATTTATGGTTACTTTTATTTTCCTTACAAGAAAAAGTAAAACTTAAATTTAGTAAGAAAATCGAGGCAAAAATCCTAACATAGAATAACACATATTTACCAACAAGTGCATAAGCACAACACAAACATCAAGAAGAAAATGAAGATATAAATGTCACCATAAAACCTAATTTATACAACCATAACTAGGGTAATACAATCACTAATTAGCTCATTCAAAACCGATATATGAATCTTTAACTATGTATCTGCATGACTCACTGAATTGATACACCACTTCATACACGTAAGTTATTAGTTATTCAACATGTTATTTCTTTCCTTGTTTGGATCATTGTTTTTATGTATAATAAAAGCTAGCCCAATAACAACCTAAGTTGATTAAAGTAATACTTTTTAATACTTGTTTTAGGAGTGCTCAAAGAGGAAATCGAGGATTTTACTGGGTTCCTTACATGTTTGTTCATGCAGATATTGTTGCTAAAGGAGAGACTAGTGGTTAATGAATAAGTTCACATAATCTATGTTGTTGAAGTAAGCATTAGCACTGTCCACGTGTTGGCTGTTGTTTCAGTTCTGTCTATTTTAAATTATTTACTTTCTTTTTTGGGGTTTACATGCCCCATAACTATTTTTATGTAACTTTATCAGATGCTCCATTACCATATAATGAGATATAAGCTAGAGATTTATTATTTGAGTAATCGGTCAATTTTATTTATTGATTATATATTTGGTTGGACTATTATTCCCGGTTTAATGAGGGTCATTTACATTTTTTCCCATTATTTTGTCTTTTATATTTTTTCCCATTATCTTGTGTTGGTCTTTATCTTTTGTTCCTTAAAGCAAATATCTTTTTCCCGGAGTATAAGTCGGTCAATTTTATTGATTGATTATATATTTGATTGGACTATTATTCCCAATTTAATGAGGGTCATTTACACTTTTTCCCATTATTTTGTGTTGGTCTTTTATCTTTTATTTGTCAAAGGAAATATCTTTTTTCCCTAAGTATAAGATTCTATTTTTGCATTATAATACCTCACAAGTTATATCCCAAGCACTTAAAAAACTTACGTCGCTCTAAGCATAAGTATGATTGCTAAGGAAAAAAATTAAAAATCAATCTATTATAGGCAACCATGCAACTAGATGATTTAATAAATACACTTGGACTTGCACGTATTTTCTGTCAATGCTTATGTAAATGGCCAAGTGTACGAAAAACTGGCTGCCTTACGAGTAATGTTAGCAAGTGTCAGTCACTAGGGAACAGTTTAAGATGTGACATAATATAGATGCTTGGATTTGCATTTCAAACACTATGAAGATGATTAATTTCACCTATGGGGATTCAGATTTGAATTTATCATTAAAAAAATTAGTGTTCTTATTTTTTGTGACTTAAAAATCATCCACAAAAGTTATGTTTTCTTTTCAAATATATTTAATTTAGATGTCCGTTATATAATTATAATTATCTCCCATTATTTATCTGCATTACTTTCCCCATTATAAAGATAACCTTCACTATTCATGACCAGTATTCTTGTAACGTTACACATCTATAATGTCTTCCTTATCTTCATGGTTAATATCGTTTTTATGACAACTTTTTGTAAGCTTGTAAAGATTAAAATAGAGGCATAAGGATTCGTATTTTATACTCTTGAAATACTTGAGAAACACTTGATACTTCTCACTTCTAGTCTACTTTCTTACATATACTGCTACTCTTTTAGTTTAATTTTGCAACACATTATCCTCACGATTCTCTAACCAACTGAGATTATCTACTTTCTATCGGATCTGTTTTGTTACATAAAGTAGTTGAGTAATTTTTCCGATTTAGGTAAGTAGCCTTCAATTGGTAAGTTCTGTTGGGGTTATAGGGATATCCTTTGTAATTTAAGTTTTTTTACGGTAAAAAAAAAGGGCAGCCCGGTGCACTAAAGCTATCGCTATGTGCGGTGACTGGGAAAGGGCCCCACCACAAGGATGTAATGCTAATTTACATACAGGTACTGGTCTTCAATTGGTAAGTTCTGTCCGAGTTATAGGGATATTCTTTGTAATCTAAGGTTTTTTACCGTAAGCTAATGCTAATTTACATATGAAACTTTAAGGTGTAGACCTTGCAATTTTTTCTACGTGGATGATCAAACTCCATTTTCTCATTTCATGATTAGGATTGATTCTACCAAGTAATTAGTTAATCTAACTTGTCATAAAATAGATTCGTACCTATACCTGATCTGGCAAATTATGCTAAAGATGATTTTTAAAACTGAAGTAAATTTTTCATATGAAATATGACAAGTTAGCATTTTTAATCATAGTCATTTCTGGAAAAAGTAATCGAAAGTGAGCATATAGCCTAATTGTTTTTTTTTCCCCCATAAATGTGAAATAATGAAGGGGCATGTTATGTTTCAGAAAGAGTAGGATACTAATTATGTTTTCTTCTTTTATTTGGAAACAACATTTATTTGTACCTTTGCTTTCGCAAAACTAGAAAGAGTTTAATTGTTTATAAATTATTATATCGACTTTTAAGCAATAACATTTGTGGTCATGTGATATGATAGATATATTTATAAAATGGTAATATTCTTAAAGGCACAGGGTGATACTAGAACAACAATGGAAGACACAAAACATACATCAAAATCAGTCCACAAGTTCAAGAACCCGAGGACCTATTTGATGATCACTCTCGGATTCACAATAAGAAAAAGAAAGAGATGATAACAAGGTGTTTAACACCTATTTTCCAGCCAACCAAACTAGATTAACAACACATAAAATGAAGAACAAAAAGAACAACAACTCCTGTTACAAGAATACCCCAAGGCAGAGAGTAAGCAATAAGAATAACACAACAAGATTACAAGAAAGTAAAGGATAGATAGTGAGACCAAGATTATTACAAGGTTAAGAACCAAGTGTATTTCAACACTAACCCCTAACGAATGTAATAATCAAAACCACACTCTTACGGTGACCGCCAAGGGAATCAACTCACCTCAAGATCCACCGTTTCCAAGCAAAGAATAATATTGGCTTTTCTAAGCCCTAAACTACAATGGCTATTCCAAGCCCTAATTAAGAACTACACTAAGGTGTTCTACTCTCAAGAGAGAGGATTTTCAATGTTTCAAAGTATCATCCTTCATAAAATAATGAGAAAAGACCTAAAAGAGACTATATATAGTATATTACAAAAGTAAGACAAAAATGACTCCAATGCCCTTAATGAGGTAGGGTGGCCATGGAGTATCATTTAGACAAGTCTAAATGACCAAAGTATCCTCAAGGATAAGTTACCAAAATGTCCTTAATAAAGGGAACAAAAACCGTTAACGACCAAGTGTGACCCCAACCCGAGAGTTCTCAAGTCTTCAAGGCTCCAAGCAATCTTCCACACTCGGGTTTGTTTAATGGTATGCTCAAGACGACCACTCCAAGTATGATCCCATTCCCTCTATGCGAACAAAGCTTGATTCTTCACGTAGTGGCTTTGAATGATGTCATTGAAAGATAAGATGGCCATTTGACTTGTATCATCCTCTCCTTCTTGAAAAGGATTCGACCTCGAATTCGTACCTTGCAAAACTAAAGACAGAACAAACAAGCACAATATCCTTATGGTATGAAGGTTAGGGTTAGCACAATAATAAACATCATCATGCCAAGGTGGCACATACCTGAAGTATAACTAAGGATCCTTTGAATGAAATATTAAAAACTCAATGAAAGTTGTACAAAGGATTTGGTTTGGGATTCACCAAGGGCGACACTTTGCTTGTCATGTAGACTAAGCGACAAGTTGGGTGCACCAACATCACTATTTCTATATTTGGCATCGGGGTCAAACAGGAAGAGGGGCCATAGACACGGGTCTAGACAACACTTCCCTTTCCCGTGGTCTCCACCCAAACTAAACGACATACTCTCTACAATAACATATATATTATCCAAAGCAAATAGAGAGTAGAGAAAGGTATCACTCAAGTCGACTTCTACTAAGGTGCCCTTATGTGTGTATTCACCACTAGTTTCCCAATCATCACCATGAGTACTCTCAATAATAAAGTCACACAAAGTAAAAGGAGAAGTAGTTTCCAAGACCACACATTACTTACCCTTAAGATACTCTCATTTTCCAAGAAGAGATTTCCATCTTTAGGAGGAATGTTGTCACACCATACTGGGTTAGCATATAGGCTATAGCTTCCAAGGAAAGCTATACAACCATTTTCACCACTAGGTCTATTAGTAGTGTTTATATTATCATCAAATAAGATATTATATCTAAAGAGAACATGATCTATTTCATGAGTAGATTTGGAACAAACACGTTCATCACTCTCTATAAGATCAATATCAAGTTTCAAAGAGATTTTAGGTACAAGATTATCCCAAGAATAGCTTTCGGGTTCACTCCCATTTTGTTAACCAATATTTTTAAATACTTCACTCACTTGAGTTCTATTAAGCACATCACACATAACCTTAAGTGGAGGACAAGTTTCACATATAAGTTGATCAACAACAATTACACAAGACGATTTACTTTTGTTCGACATATTGGCTTCAATACTAGGTGGACATAAATTGCTCTTACAAGAAAAGTCAATTTCATCATCAATAGGATCAACTACTATATCCACACTCACAACATGTACATCATCAACAAGAGGCAAAGAATAATTAGACTCACAAGTAAGTAAGCTACAACTCATACTCAATGGGCTACTAGCCACATAATTATTATTCCCACGTACCAAAGTGTAAAAGTTAGCTATTTTACCTTGAAGTTCTTGAGTAGACTCTCCTTTGCCATGTTGTGAAGGTCCTCCACAAGCCTGGGCAGAAAATTAGCATTTGTTTCCTTCACTTGCCATATCAGTACTTACACAAATGTCCTTAAAAATAGAAGGACAAATAATGTTAGCACGGTTTGGTGGCAATCCCCTCACTTCGATCCACACAACCTCTCTTTTTTCACTCTCGGATTACCACCTTGCACACCCTTACTCCTCTTAATCTTTTTTCTTTCATCATCATTCAGATTGGAGTAGGTGAGTACTTCTCTTTGCAGCTGGGGCAGAATGTACGTCATGAGGCAATTTCCCCATCGGTCTCTTACAATATTAGGCTAATTTTGCACATTTGGAACTTTATGTTGTGCAAACCAATTGGCACCCAAGCTCTTATGACCATAGGTTAGGGGAAAAAAATCTCACCACACCTCCTCATGGTAATCAAATTGGGAGAAAACAACCCTCACCCTCTCGGTAACCTTAAACCCATCCAAGAAGTATGGAATAAGTAAAGGATCTTGAAACAACCCCAAGTAGTCAACCATGGATGGAAGGATATAGTTTCTATAGTATCTATCATTTAATACAACGAGGCAGCCCCGTATCCCACAAATGGTTACCTTTACAGAGTGTACACTCCTTCTTGAATCAACATTGTAAGGCACATGATTACTCGTCGATTTTGGAGATGCATATTCTCTTCTTCTTGTGGGACAACCTCTACTATAGCTAGGATAACCATTCACACCATGTCGATCTTGATAAGAAGTACTACAAGGTGAAGAAAATAAATTATCACACTCCTTATGTGTACTCTCATCATAGGTCTAATAAGCTTTTCGAATGAAAAGGTTATACCTAACACCAAATCTAGATTCGGAGTGGGATATGTAAGACTCTTTACATTCCCCAACATCATCATAAGAATCATCACGAGGTCCTACATTATCTCCAAATTCACCATAAACACTAGGTAATTCATTCCCCTCATTTTCTCCCCTAAAATCGTGTCCCTCAAATCTGCCTAAGTTTTGATCATGGCTATTTTCATAGCCTCCGCAATCTCCCTCAACTTCGTAGCCACAAAATCCCTCACTACAATCATAGTCTCCCATGTTGTAGTTATAATAATCCTCAAATATCAAAGACATGTTCCCCTTATATCACCTTTGTACCTACACGATGAAAAAATAAGATTAGTAGTAAAAGATACTCACCAACACTCGTATACACTCACCTTTGTGATTCTCATAATTGGAGCGACGAATATTGAAAGTTTCTTATACTCCGGTAGTCAATAGGATGTCAATTCTACTTGACGGCTGGAGTGAATTCTTGTTTGATCGACTCAAGACACAAAAATAAAATTTACTTATGAACTTGAAACAAAGAAGTTACTATGAGTTAAATATGAGAAAAGCACACAAATAACGAAGAAACAAAAGAAATAGATTCAATAATTAATCTACAACTAAGTAGGTGATTACTAATTGTTAATTAGTTCTAGAATTAAGACATGAAACTAATGAAATAATAAAATGAAACTAAGAATCTAAAATTTGAACTTCATTAAAGTTGCATGAACATTAAAATGATGACATGGCAGCCACATATTGGTTGCAGTTTCTACAATTTTATTTTTCAAAGTCTAAGTCTTGACCCATTTTAAATTTGGATTGGTGGAATTTGTTTTTAAAGAGGGAAGAATAAGTCTTGGAGCCTTTTTTCAAGTTTCAAATTTCAAGCTTGACTCTTGTTGTACTTTTCCTTAAAACATGGACCTTTGTCTCATGGAAAGTGGTTGAGATGTGATTGATAAGTCCTTGGTGGGTGAAAGGTCTTTCAAGACTTAACAAGTTCTCACACCTTTTTTCTTCACTCTTTTGGATCAAACTTTCACTTTATGATTAACAAGGTATGAAGGATGTGAAGAACATCTAGAACACAAAAACCACAATAAGAACAACATCAACAAAAATGTCCAACCCAAGTCCACAAGAATGTCACCACATGACCAAGACAATAACATCAACTCATGGCCACCTTTTTTGTTCACAACAACAACTTTAACTTTTCAAGCTCAAATCTAGATCTAGACTCAAAAGTGTTAGTGAAGAACAAAACTAACACTTAAAACAAAAATACAAATAAAATACACTTATATCTATACTTACAAACAAGTCTAGACCAAGACAACAACAAGAACAACAACTTTCTCAGCCAAGAACAACAAGAACACCAAATCTATTTTTTCTTATTTTCAAGTTTATGAGCCCAAGATTGATCTTGTGGGAACAAGATCAAGCCATGATCTAATACTAAATAATACAGGAACAACAATGAAAGGCACAAAACATACACCAAAATCAATCCATAAGTTCAAGAACCCGAGGAAATATTTAATGACCACCCTCGAATTCACAATAAAAAAAGAAAGAGATGATAACAAGGTGTTTAACACCTATTTTTCAGCAAACCAAACTAGATTAACAACACATAAAATGAAGAACAAAAAGAATAAAAACTCCAGCTACAAGAACACTCCAAGGCCGAGAAGGCAACAAGAACAACACAACAAGATTACAAAAAAATAAAGGATAGATAGAGAGACCAAGATTATTAGAAGGTTAAGAACCAAGTGTATTTCAATACTAACCCTTAATGAATGTAATAATAAAAACCACACTCTTACGGTGACCGCCAAGGGAATCAACTCACCTCAAGATCCACCATTTCTAAGAAAAGAATAATATTAGCTTTTCCAAGCCCTAAACTACAATGGCTATTCCAAGCCCTAACTAAGAACTACACTAAGGTGTTCTACTCTCAAGAGAGAGGATTTTTAATATTTCAAAATATCATTCTTCATAAACTAATGAGAAAAGACATAAAAGAGACTATATATAGTATATTACAAAAGAAAGACAAAAATGACTCCAATGCCCTTAATGAGGTGGGGTGGCCATGGATTGTCATTTAGACAAGTCTAAATGACCAAAATACCCTCAAGGCTAAGTGACCAAAATCCTCTTAATAAAGGGAACCAAAATCGTGAACCACCAAGTGTGGCCTAAACCCGAGAGTCCTCAAGTCTTCAAGACTCCAAGTAATCTTCCACACTCGGGTTTGTTTAATGACATGCTCAAGACAACCCCTCCAAGTATGATCCCGTGTCCTCTATGCGACCAAAGCTTGATTCTTCATTTAGTGGCTTTGAATGATGTCATCGAAAGCTAAGGTGACCATTTGACTTGTATCATGGGGCCTATTTGTTACGATCTGAGTCTACCTCCTAGTCATGCCTAGGATAATCTGTGGGACTCAGGATTGTCCCTTGGATTGTGATTTCATAGCATGATCGTGGTTCCCTCTCGTGATTGAAAGGTATACTTGTCAACTTTCAGATGTTGGAGTTTTCTTGATCAGATGAGATCATTGTACGATTGTACAATGTAACCACAGTCAGGGGCTGACCTATGTGAGAATCAGGGGTTCACCCGAACCCCTCGGCCAAAAAATTATGTTGCATATATAAGATCAAAATTGAATATTATGTCTATATAAGATTTAATGAATCCCCCAACTAAAACGAGTCGTGTAGCTCATTGGTTCAAGCAATTCATTTTGACAGTGAGGTTGTGGGTTCAATTCCCACTAGCAGTGTTTTTAAATTTTGTACTTTCTCACTCCGTTTTCTTTCTTATTGAGTAGTTGTGCTTTGTTCCTCTTCCCCTCTTTTTTTAATGAGCTATTTGGGCTTGAAGCAGATAAAAATTAGTTAGCCTATTCTTTGTTCTAGTTAATTCATGTTGTATTTATGTATTATTTACGTAATAGTTAGTCTTTTTTATTTTTTCTAAGTATAAATATTAGATCTAAAATATTATGTTCAGATTTTTTAGATTATTGGAATGAAAAAAATTTTAATTTTCCATTTTTCAATGCTTGGGGTACTATCTTAAAATCCTAATTAGATTTATATAATTTCAAATCGATTCCAATATTAACACACTTTTCAACTAAAATATAATAAAAATTAACACAATATGTATATCTCTCTTTATACATTCTATTTTAAGCTTGTTCAAAATATTTTTAGATTTGACTAGTTTCATATACAAGATTCTTGTATTTTATCAACTTCTACCATTTATTTATTGAGTTACATAGCTTGTTCTTTTCAGCTATATTTTTATTACTCAACATATTAATAATGATATTTTTCAATCGTTACTATTTTCTATTTTTTATTGAGTACTATATAAGTGTTACCTCTTTAGGAATTGTTTTTTTTTTTGGAAGATATTAATTTGAAAGAAAAAATATTAAGTTTAAAATAAAATCTAATAGTATAAAGTGAAAATAAAAAAAAAGGCACAATATTTTTCAAGAAGGGTTAGATGGTGCATAGCAAAAATGAAAAGAAATATTAAAGGACATGATACAGTGGGTTATAATTTAGCAGCTCCTCACTTTGCTTTTTGTTTTATAATTTTCATGCATTTTCTAAATATTTTGAATCCCCTGGATAAAAATTCCGCGTCAGCCACTAACCACAGTCATGGTTTGACTCATAATATCTCACTACAGTGTAGTGATTCACTAAAAAGACCATAACTTTTTACTCTAATATCAGATTAAGATGAAACTAGATGCGTTGGAAAGATAATTAAAATATAAATCATTTGGTGAGTCTAGATCTCAAAGATGCTTTAGAATATGGAAATTTTGCTCATTTTTGAAGGAATCAATTGGTAAGGGAGGTTTTAGCTTGTGAAGGGTTAGGAGGTTCTTGTGGCCTTGGTTCATGGCCAAATTCCTTCTAATACTGTTAAAACTTGATGTTTAATCCTACATGTGCTTGAATCATGGCTTTATCCTTCTTTTGAATTTTTTGGGTGTTACATTATTTTACTTTGACATATTATGCTATTAAAGGAGGGTAAATTGGTGTATTCAAGTTTCACCGCCTTAAGAATGTAAGACATTGGATTAAAGTTTTATTGTACCATGATAATAATATGTTGGATTTTAATTCCTTCACAATTATGGACTAAGATGCCTTTAAATGGGTAAGATGTTAGATTTAATTCCTAAAGCACCATAGTGAATATATAATAATGATTGAGGCCAACTTTTGATGAAACGCCATGAAGTCTGTCCTACTAAATTTTCTCCATTCCCTGAAGTAAATGCAGTAGCAATATATGATAAGTTTAAAAGATGACCAAATAATTACTGTGGTTGTACAAATGATTATCAATGTGGAAAAGGACAAAATGATGGTTCTTATTTTGATATTAATAAAAGAAAGAACACTATGGGTTACATTCTCCAAATAGACATTCAAAACGTGAATGTTTTTTTGCCATCAAAGTGATATGAAAGATCATTACGCGCTTCGCTATCGTGCGACCTAATTTAATAAATCTTTTAAATTCTCCATCAAAATAAAGAAATATAAAGTAGTTACACTTACTATTTTAAAGTGATGTTGAGGTGGATCATATAGATATGATAATGGCCTTATAATAAATTTTTATAAAGAAAAATATGATTGTTCCATTTTTGTAACACCTTACATATTGATGTTTATAATATTATTTTTCTTGACCATTTTATCCCTCTCCATTGGTGCTTTGTATAATTTAATTATAGTGATGGTCAACATGATCCCTAATATTTTTGGAATCAAATTATGTGAGCTTGAAGTTTTGAGTAACTTTTAAAGGAATATAATTATACTTTGGTGAACAATATGAGATTCGAGCATCGAATGGTAATTATGTTAGTTCCATCAGTTTCGAAGCATCAATTTTTGATTAATGGCATAGTTGATTTAGATTTTGAGGCCTTATTATGATTTTTGCATATTTGAGCAAGAAACTAGTTTTATTAGCGTAGAGTGATTTTTTAGTGAAAATTATTGATAACGACTTCTTTTTATAAATCTAATAGTTTCATTAAGTCTGAAACATATAAATTAGCCTAGTAAATTATTGGTTTATTTTTATCGGGTCTCAAACAAATCCAAATGCTCAATTCAGAGTATTTTTACATATGAAATTTCGTTGGTGAATAGGTGCATGTTCTCCTTCTATGTGCATGCAGCTAGGATCTCAAACATATGGTGAAACACTTACTCGATTTTCATGCATATGGTCTAAGTCACCACAAACATAAAGGGAGAGGTTCAATCTAAGTCAGGTAATGATTTATGCATATGCAGGGGGTTTGGTGTGCACATGGTAGGACATTATCCATTGAACAATATAAATATCTCACTGTTCTGTCTTGAGAATCATTTATGCAATTTTCAAACTTAGGGAACATGATTTTGGGAGAATCTAAGAGGATTTTTCATCATCTTTATTTGGGTACACTTCTAAACCTATTTTTTTTTTTTTAAGTTACCCATTAATTATAATGCAAAATCATCTTCATAACTAGGATTTTATACTTGAAACTTTGGGTTTTAATCGGTAATGGAAAAAATATATATTTTGCTGATTTCTAATTTGATTTTAACTCGATTTGGATGAAATTTCAGATTTTAAACCCTTAACCTATAGAAACAGAAATTCATTATCAAAATCCTAGTTTAACCCTTTTAAGGTTAATTTTTGAGGTGATTTTGGACTCTAAATCAAATATGCCAATATCAGTATCAGGACTAGTATTTATGTTTAGAAACCAGTTTTGATAGATTGAAAGTATTATAAAGACATTCAAAAGGGAAAAGCTTCACGTTGAGGGGTCCAAGCTCCTGTCTTTGAATTTTGACGTAGGTTATAATTTAGCTTTCTTCAAAATTTAATTATATGAATAACTATTCATATAAAGCATGCTATAGGTTAATCTCATTATTTATATTATTTAGGATTGATTATTAGTATAATGATCCCTAAAGGGGGCTTGCATTGACTTTATTATTGATTGGAGAACTTCTTATTATTTTTGGCTGAATGAGGGCTTGTGTTTATTTTATTATTGATTGGAGAGCTTATTATCATTATAATGTCCGAGTGAGGGATTGAGTCATCCTTATTAATGCTTATATGGTTCTTTACTATTGTGTTGCAATGAGGAGCTTATTTAATTATTTATTCAGTTTTGGATGACTTGACTTCATTTATACTATTTTTGAGTTGATTATTGTATACCGTTGATTTTTCTACAATCACACATACTCATTCATCGCTTATTTTTATAGAGCTTATACTACTATGAAACTTGGATTTACTTGTAAAGGAGAGGAAACCATTTTATAAAATGCCTTAGACGAGAGAAGTAACAACAAGATTGATTGGTGAGATTGTTATTAGTATATGGGTTGTGAACTCCTCGTGGGTCCTCTTTTGAAAGTGTATGTTTGGAGCATATATACTAAGTAAACATTGGAACATCATATCCATACCATATCATCATGTTGCACTACATTGCATCTCTTATACATGGATGATATTATATTTTGGATATCTTTGTATGTGATGCTGTTATACTTATATTTTGTTTAAGATTGCACCATTATATTGTTATGATGAATACAACATGATACAATGGTACTCTTTCTGTATTCAAGGCAGTTACTCACCTCTCTATATTATTTTATGTGTTTAGTTGTCTACATAGCTTGATTGGCATATGAGGCCTACTAAGTACAAGTGTACCATAATCACTCCTTTTTTGTATCCTTTTGGTTTATATCCTAGTTAGAGTGTCATCCACAATTTGTGATTCATGCAACCATAGGATCTATCAAAGTCATGGTAAGCTCCCTATTTGGAGCATCTCCCCAGCTTTATCTATGTTTTTCTTATTTTTACTTTTTTTATGAGACAGATAGTTTGCGTGTTTATATTTTATGATAGTTTTAGAGTTGTTTTTACTCTTGACACTGGAAGATTTGGATTTGAGTTGTATTATCTAGATATTTGTCTTTGCTTCCATATTAATTTATATTTATCCTAAAGGTATCATGTTTTACTTTATTCTTTATCTATTTTACATTATTATGCTCTTATGGTGTTATACTTACCTGCAAAAGTTAGTTTGGGATATTCATCATGACCTTGAAGTTTTGGGTTGTGATAAGTTGTTATCAAAGTGCTAGATTCACTAGTCTTATAAGTAAAAGAGCAAAATGTCAAATATAGTCCCACGAATTGATATGTTAACATTTGTATTTGTATTTTAAAGGCTATTGGACATATTTAGGAAAATTCTTTGATTTGATTTCCTATTGCGCATGGTATTCATACTCAGTATTCTAAACTTTTATATCACTCTTTTTGTATAACTAGTGAGGACTCTATCAAGAGTTGTTGATGTTGTTAAGTTGGCACCAAGTGCAGGGGTCTTGGTAGAGATCGAAGTAGAGACATAAAACAAGGAGCAACTCCAGCTAGAGGCCATTATAGAAAGGCATCTCATGAGCCAATGATTGATAATATTGATATAACTTATCATTTAGAGGGAGTAGGACCTGCTCAGCCCCTCAGGGTTTTGTTAATACTTTAATGTTGCAGTATATTGTGATTTTGATTTTGAGCCACTTATATGGCACCTCTTAAATAGGTATACTATTAGGTAGAACAAATGGTTCATAGATGAGAGGGTGTTTATCCACTAAGACATGTTCTTATTAGGGATTTTTAGACTTATATGGTAAAACCAACTGCTGTTACCTACCAGACTTATTTGTCAACTAGTTGTCTCCAAGTCTAAGATGTTTACTGATGAGTAAAGAAGATTTGACTAATTTATAAGATTTTCCCATCCCAAGTATAGTGGTGTTTTGGGGAAGATGCACATGAGTTCTTCATCAGTTGTCAGAAGAGGTTGCATAACTTTGATTTGATTTAGTCTCATAGTTCTGATTACACCACCTTTCAGTTGACAAATACAACCAAGCACTAGTAAAAGTCCTTTGTTCATTGTAGGCTAGTGGGCTCTCCCTCTTTAACTTGAGCTAAATTTTCAAAGATTTTTCTTAAGAGGTATTTATCCTTCAGCTGAGGGATGAGTTTGATGATTTGGAATAGGGTTCATTGACTGATTCTTAGTACTAGTCCTATTTCTATACTTTCTTTTATCTATGGCTAGCATCTTTATAGAGGCTGAGAGGATAAAAACTGCTCGTTAGTTGGCTATATCTCTGTTAGTGACTATAAATAGGTCCTTTCAAAGTATTCTAGATCATGCCAAGAGAGTTGAGATTATTTGTCATGGTGCCTGGGGTAGCATTGGTAAGATATTACACTAATAAGGCATTTTTAGTGGCTACTCAACTTGAGGTACGGATTCTTTATTCAGAGTATCTCCTAGTTACCCCAAATAGACTAATATGAGAAATATTATATTATTCAAATAGTTGGTGTCTAGGTTTTGAGGCTTTGAGTGGATAGAGTTTAGGTTATGTAGGCTGAAGGTCTCGTTTGGGTTCTTCAAGTTATGGATGACATTCTAGTTCTTTTGGTCCCTCACGATTTTATTTATCTAGCAGGGGGTGTTATGTGTGTGATGAGATTTGTCACTTATTGAGATATTGCCCCAAGTATGTGTCATGTCCTCTTTAGTAGGGTTTATAATTTTACACTTATCAGCACTGGCGTATTCAGCTAGACGGGTGCACAGGGTGGTAAAGATTGATTTAGGGGTACCAGGGATGGAGCTCAAGGAGATCATGGTAGTGTATGAGGAATATCTTAGTTTGGAGGTCGAAGCAAGCATGATGTTTTGCTTTTCTAGGAAGACCTAAAGTAGAGGCCTCAAATTGAGTCATCATAGGTATCATTCTAGTTTTTCATCATACTACTTTGGTATTTTTTGACATTGGTTCCACATATTCTTATGTATTTGCATATTTATTTCTAGTATTGATTCTACTTGTAAGTCCCTTTTTGTACCAATTCATGTTTCCACCCCATAGGCGATACTTTAGTGGTGAATTGGGTGTACCAATCATGTTTGGTGACCATTTTGACGTGTGACGGTTATATTAGATAATTTTTCTTATGGCTGAGTTTGATGTTATTTTTGGTATGGACTAGTTGACACTTTACCATGCAATTTTGGATTGTTATACTGAGATTTTACTTTAGTCATGCTAGATGTGTCTTGGTTGGATTAAAATAATACTCCTAGTCTATCTCCTAAAGTGGTTATATCTTTTCTTCGTGCTCATTAGATGGCAAAGAAGGGATGTCTATCTTACTTGGCTTATAAGAGGGGCACCTGTGTTAATTCACGACCTTCTTTGATTCTATGAGATTTGTTAGGACTTCATATATGTCTTCCTTATGGACTTGCTTGGTATCCCTATGAATGGGGATATCAACTTTTATATTGATGTGGACCCAAGAACTAAGCCTATTTCTATTTCTTCTTATAGGATGGCCTCGGTAGAGTTGAAATAATTGAAGAAGCAATTGCACGATATGTTTAGTAAAAGGTTTATTAGATAAAATGTTTCACCTTGGATATTCTCCTATTTTGTTGTCAAGAAAAATGATGGGACTATGAGGATGTGTTTTGATTATCGACAGTTAAACAAAGTGACCACCTAGTACAAATATCCTATTACACATACTAATAAGTTTTTTGATCAACCCTAGGGTGCATCAATTTTCTCTAAGATTAACTTGTGGCCTTGTTACCATTAGCTAAACATTAGAGCTTTGAATGTTCCAAAGACGACTTTCAATATGCGGTACGACCACAATAAGGCTATATCTTTTGAGATAACTAATGCGCCGATAACATTTATAAAGTTTATGAATTGGGTGTTTCATCCTTATGTTTATTCTTTTGTGACTGTGTCCATTGATAATATCTTCACATATTCTAAGAGTAAGGCAAAGTATGTGGGGTATTTGAGGGTTGTACTTCGTAGGTTGAAAGTTGAGTTGTTGCATGCCAAGTTCTCTAAGTGTGAGTTTTTATTGGATTTTGTTTTTTTGAGGTCATGTGGTAACTGAGGAGTGTCTCATGGTCAATCCTGCCAAGGTGGAAGTGGTTCATGATTGATCTAGGCCTACTTTTCCTACTAAAATCTAGAGTTTTGTAGGGTTAGCAAGCTATTATTTGTGGGTTTTAAGGCTTCTCTTCCATTGTAGCCCTTTTGACTAAATTGACTCAAAAAAAGTTGTATGGTTGGAAGAGTGTGAGAGGATCTTTCAAAAGCTTAAGACCTTGTTGACTTTAGCTCCTATCTTGACTTTTCCAAAAGAGGGTATTGGTTTCACAGTGCTTTGTGATGCTTCGGATTTGCCTTTGGTGGTGTAGTGATACAAAAGGACAAAAATGATAGATTATGATTCTCAATAGTAAAAAGTCCATGAGAAGAACTACCTTATTCATGATTTGGAGTCAACAACGATTGTGTTCGTGTTGAATTTATGGCATCATTATTTGTATGGAGTTCATTGTGAAATTTTTACCAACCATCATAAGGTTCAGTACTTCTTTAGTAAGATAGATCTTAATATAAGGCAATGTAGATTGTTGTAGTTGCTTGAAGATTATGATCTCAATTTTTGTATCGATCCTAATTAGACAACTAGAATCAGTTTCAAAAATGTAGAATTAGACAACACAACTTGAAGATTGAGGGAGAGATTAGAAAAGGAATGAGATAGAAGAAAGAAAGTCCTAAATGAATTCACAAATAGATCAAGCAAGAAGAGAACTCAATCAAATGCATGAGAATCCAGATTGAATTAATAATAAGATAACTCGGTGATCAACCATGACAAAAGATAACACAAGCAATTCGAGAATCCAACCCAATCACTTGATAGAAGCTTATAATTAGAATTGAACCAAATCACTACCCTAACCTAGAGTAACAAAATGTCAAGTCTATTTAAGAAAATAGCTGATTTACTAATCAAAAGTCTAAGAATGAAAATGGATTAGGCAACTATTTATGATTATTGTGTTTACAAAAATATCATATACAAAAATAGCCTAAAAGTGATCATTTTGGAAATAACCCACAAAGGACCTTCTTAATTATCCAAATTACATCTTGATCAACCATGGCCTTAGTTATTTGTTGCTTCATGGCTTCCTCCAGGCTCCAAGTATCATCCACAGATGGAATTCCTTCATAATATGCTCCAGGTTAACCTTTATCCTCGAATCCAAAACCTAAAAACACATAAAAAGGACAAGCAACCACAATATCCTCAAAGAATAAGGTTAGAATAAGGGTTAAGAATGATAAGTATATCACCATGCCAAGGGTGCACACATTTATCATATAACCAAGCATAAAAATGAGCCATAAATATTTTCTAACCTAACAAAGCAAAAGATACTTAGTGGCATAGGAAACATTAATAAAGCAGTGAATCAAAAGAACCATAGTTTTTAGGAAACCACACATGTAAGTCCAATGGTTCTATATTTAGAAAAACACTAATATCCTTTTAAGTCAAGTAATATATGATATCCCACATAGCTAAGTGTTTTGTCATAAAAAATTTCATCCCAAGTTAAGACTCCACCAAATGTACTAGCTATCTTTAAGAATGGGATTACTCCCAATTCATCACAAGGGTCAAATACTAAGGTGGACCCATAGGATCAAGTATAACACCAAGTAATAATCATATGAGAGAAAAGAAATATCACTACTATACTTATCTCCATGCGAACCAACAATCTCAGTTATAACTTTCTTATCATTTGGACCAAGAATTTCATAAAAAATACCACTATTCAAATCATTATCAGAGTCAAATGGAATGAAATTTCATACACATGGGTTAAACAAACACCCATTTTCCTAGTTCGCACTTTCATCCTTATACAATATAGTCCACTCAATTTTTTAAGCATCATCATATGCAAACTAGTAGTATAGAAAGGTTATACTTAAATGGACCTCATTTAATATGTACTAATAAGGAGGCTCAACCCTTGATCCATAAGCATTAGAGTCTTGATCAATACCCTTGATCAAGACCTTTGATCCGCAAACATTAGAGCCTTGATAAAGAGTGGGATCACCCAAGGATGGGGTGGTCATTAAGGAACATACACCACCTTTCGTTTAGATACTAATCTTTCTATTAAATATACTATCATCTTCCAAGAAGGCATTTTTATTTTTAGAAATGTGCCATCACATCATAGTGGATTGTCAATTAATGTGTAGCATTCAAAAGATACCGCATGATCATTATCATAAGGAAAGCTACTATGCTCGTCATCTAATAAGATGTTGTCCTTGAATTCAAATCCTACCTCAAAATTATTTGGAGAATGACAAAAATGGGAATCAAATTCCAAGGAACCATTATTTAGGTGCAATAATTCTTTATGTCTATCCACATAACAAACTATACCAACCTCGTCACTAAATTGACTCTCATTCCACACATTACTTAATTCCTCAACTAGTGGCCTATCATGACAAACAAGTTGGCCATCACCAAATTAACACTAGGTAGCATGTCGATCTAAAAAATATCCAGCACATGATTACCATAATTGGACCCAACTTATATTGGACTACCTCTATCATATGACAATATATATTCACTCAAGTTATAATTTCTAACTTTAGGCAGACTCAAATCATTCAAGTTATAAATTCTAAAACTAGGTGGACTCAGATCAATCTTACTAGAAAAATCAATCAAGTCATCCATAGGATCAACTAGTGTTTGGGCACCCACAATAGTGGCATTATCATCAAGCAATAAAGTGCCACATTGACATCAAAAGGCCAAAGCTCCTTAAGCTTACATCACTTACACATAAGTGGCTACTAGATACATAAAGATCATCTACCTTTGAAAAAGTGTAATGTTTAGATTTGTTACATTGTAGCTTATAATAAGGATTTCATTATAAGAAGGATTACATTCACATTGATTTTAAACAATGGAAAACATTTTCTCCTTTGGGAATATTCTTAGAACCTCGTGATTCTTTATTTCTTGAGGTGCCTTACTATCTTATTTTCAAGAATACCCACACAAAAATCAAGACAACTAAAAAGAAAAGAGAGGTTAATAATATTTGTATAAGGTTGTGAAAATCCTCTCACATTACTCATTATTACATTCTAGTTTTGTCATATATCACACCTTTACTCCCTTCAAACTTTATCTATCAATTTTATTGTAGTTTGGAAAAGTGCCAAGGATCCTTTGTAAAGGGTTTGGAGATATCTTTAGCTCTAGCTTCCACTTTGAATTTCTAGGAGTATCCTTTTTTTCATTCATAGGCTCCTCCTTAATCACATATCCATAAAGAGTAGTTTTCCTTTCTTTGACTCCTTGGTTTTAAGCTTAAACACCAGTTGGGAGCCTTGTCAAGAGTTCTTTGCATGGTGGCACCTAACTCTTGTGTATTCAAATATACAAATTCCCTAATTGGAAGGGTTTCACATTTTTCCAAGAATCCTCTTCTTTGAGTCATACACATCTTAAAACAATGAATTTCCTCTATTTATAAGGCCTATTGACCCTCTTACCCATTCTCTAACATCATTACCATATAGAGAACAGACATCGAAACTAGGATAGGGAGTGTAGGTTCTTGCATCCCAAGAAGTAGAGAATGTACATCTTTGATGGTCTACCTGATATCTTTAAATTGTTCTTTACTACACATCAATACCTCCTTGATTAGGATAGGAAGTAGCATATGATGAGAAATAACATCTAATCTGACTACGTCCCCTTCTAGCAGAACCCTCTTCAACGTGTTCATAAGATATTTAGAAGAAACCATTATACCACACATCATATACATATCCATTGTTTGAAGTTTGAAAACCTTTATTTTTGTTAGAAAAGTCGGAACAAGGCTCGTCTACCCCTTAAGAATCATCATAAGAGCCATAATCTTTATCTATCTCACATTCATCTCCAGTGTAGTAATATTTGATATAATTCACCATTATAGCCATGATCTTTGTTACTTTTCTCAAAAGTAATTGAAGAACCCTCATATGGATCATCATCACTATATGCATAGCTTATGCCGCTGCAAGCATAGTCACTAATATCATTTCAATAATAATATAAAGCTATGGATGAAATTATATCTTATATGACCTTTTATACCAAAAAAACTACAAAACATGATAGAAATAATATCCTCACACCACTCATATATGAACTCTCAACTTATTTTTGATGCTTTCTTTCCTAAATTAATAATGTTACTAGCTTCGTTTGATTAATTCAGGGTTATCTATCCTTATGGATGAATGGATCATTCTGACTCTTCAAATAAGAATGAAAAAATTAAAAATAATGGACTTTAATCAAGAAAAATAATGATAAAGTAAAATAAAAAAAGCACACAAAGAAGAGCACAAGAAAAAGAATCAATCTTAAAGAACTTGATAATATGTAGTAGGGTAATCTACTAACTAAAATCAAGTTATGAACCTAAATAAGGTAGATTTTTTTTTTTAAAAAACTAATTTATCTAAATTTAAACTTAAAAATATTTAGGAAGAAGTTTGGTTGAAATCCATGGAAAAATTATTGAAAATGTTTCAAAATTAAAGAAAAAATATTGAAAATGTTTCAAAATTAAAGAAAATAAGTTAAAATTGCCTTAAAATGCTTGGTTGATGCATAGAAGCTATTTGGGAAGGGATGGAGACATGTCTTGGGGTGAAAGCTGTCTAGAAAGTAGCTAGAGCTCGCAAGCAGCAAGGATCAGGTAGAATCCGATGATAAAACATCTTATGGAATGAAGCAAACTCAGTTCTGACTTGGCAAGAAGTTGTAAGCACGGCCTGGATTGTAATGCCCCAAGTTTTCTGTCCTTGAAACTTTTTTCAAATTTTGTCCTCACTGTCTTGACTATGACTTACCCCTATGAGTCATAGGGTATCTTGATGTCTCATGTGACCCTAGTTGTAAGGTGTCCAGTATATGGTTCTTGAGTTGGTATCCTGGTATGACTTAGGGATACAGGTCGAAGGGAGTCTTGAAGGGGTCCTAAGGACTAAATAATAACCAAATAAGAAAGTAAGTGGATAAGTTCTATTCTGAGTACAAGTGGCTCACTATGAGTCGTAAGGACTTGTTATGATTAGTTGGGCTTAAATCAAAGGGAGTCAAGTATTTACCCAATTAGTTTCTGTATTGACTACGATTAGACCCTATGAGTCGTAGGGTCCCATTACAAGTGGTACCAGTTGAGTCATAGGGTCAATAGTGTATGGATTCCTGGGAATTATCTTGGCTATGTCTCCTGGTGATAAGTCATAATGATTCTATACGAGTCATTTGGTGACCCATAGTCATTGATGACTAAATTTCAGCTTTTAATTTATGGGAACTTTGGACAATTAACTCCTTGCCCAATTAAAACCCCACATCCATAAAGCATTTAAGGGGTTTATATTTCATCCTTAACATACTCAAACACTTCCAAAGCTCTCTCAAATTCTCTCAAGCAGCCATACTTATGATTTCTAAGAAGTAGGTCATCCAAGGGCTCAAGGGTTGAATTCCTTTTGTAAAAATTGATATTTCAGGCATGTTACTCTTTTTTCATTGTTAATTTATTAAAATCATACATTTTAATGTATTTTTCATGAGATAATTATGTTGATTTTGGAATAAGGGTTGAGGGTTTTGATTGTTTATGGATTGAACAATGTTTTGCATAGTTTACATATGATTACTTATGCTTTAATTATGGTTTTAAACTTATGGGTGGATGGTTATGGTGAATGAACTAGTAAAATATGATTTTCCCAAACTTATGACTTTTGAAGTGGTTATGGCCTCAACCCCATATTATGAAATTGGTTTTAATTATGAGAAATATAGGAATTAAAATATCCTTGAACTATTGCATTATAATTTTGAATTAAACTTTGTGGGTTTTGTTTTTTCAAAAGCTATTGGATAATTAAACCAATGGGGTTGTAAATTCCCCCAAGTAGTGTAATTGTTTTGGCATGTTGTTATTACCTTGTAAGTATAGTTGGTATGATGATACTGACAATGTATGCTTAATATGAAGCATTGTTCAGTAATGGAAATGTGTGATAATATTTTTAATTGGAATTTAATAAGGGCAGTGTATCTGAATCATAAAATAGATGGTCCTGAGGGACCCACACTGGAAACCGCAATTGCCGATACATGGATCTATATGACTTAGAGGTTTGAGTCCCCCTTATTATTATTATATGATTAGGAGGTTCAAGTCCCTTTTATTTTTACCCACGTATTCATGCATCCATATGTACTGGGGCTCTACCAGCTAGAGGATAGCTAAGCCCGTATAGCCTGTGGATGCCTTTGTATCTTATGACGGTTGAGCTACATAATCTAGGCTAAAGTTTTAAAGTACATGTTAAGCCTTTTTTCCTATCCCAGCATGTGATATATATATGTATATCCATTGATTATGTGCATTGTATTTGAATGATTTTAAACTATTGATAATAGTATTATGTTATCCTTATCCTTGAGTTACATTCTAGCATTCACCTCACTAACCATCTTCAGATGTTATGTCTTCATGTGATGCAGAAATCGACCATACTTCTACTCTTCCTACTTAGTGATTAGAATTTGGGATCAGTTCGTGAGTTGACATTGAAGTGATGAGCTTTCATGCTTCAAAAGTCTATATTTCATATTTGGTCTCTCATGTCTCAGGCTGTTTAGACTTGTTTTGGCTATAGTCAAGGGGAAAATCCTGATGCTTTATTGATATTCAGTTTTGTTAGAGGCTTTATTTGGATTACTGTAGATATTGGACAATGTTAGTCAGTTGCTTGGCCGATTACCGATCATTGATTATAGATATGTTTTAAATTATTTAAGCTTGTTAAATAGAATATTATTATATACTCAAAAGTCATCCAACATTGGGGGATGTTGTGTTTGGTTTGGTTAGGTATAGGGGGTGATCTCCGGTCCCCGTGGGACTTGAGATACCCGTCACGACCAGGCCGTGGTTTGAGTCATGACAAAGATGGTATTAAATCCTAGATTTGGTGTCATTTGGTGTCCGACAGTGTTATGTCAAGTATAGTCTCATTTAAGGGTGTGTAGCATACCATACTTATAAGGGAGAGGCTATGTGGTATTTAGGATTATTTTCATTTCTTTTTGTTCAGTTTTTGAGCCATAGAGTCTAAGGTCATAAATTTTCTCTAATTCCTATATGTTTGACTTTCAAATCATGCCTCCCAAAAGATCTGTTGCTCGTAGAAACCCTTCTATCCCTTTTGAAGATAATATGGATGGAGCTCATCCAACTTTAGGAGTTCAGACCCGGTCTAGGGTTGCTGCTTCTGATTACCCTGATGGAACTCTAAAGGTTCCTTCTATTCCTCCCTATACACCTTAAACAGGCGGTTCCAATGCTGAGTTTTTCTAGTTGATTCATTTGCTTACCTAGTGTGTGGCCTGAGTATGTTGCTTTTGTTGCTGCATCATCTGAGGCCACTAGAGTTGGCCAAATTATGAGATTAAGTCCTCATATTTCACTGGTTCTAAAGCTGAGGAGGATCCCTAAAACTTTATTAATAAGATAAAAAAGATCTTTCATGTAATGCATGCTATAGATGTGGAGGGTGTAGAGTTCATTGCTTTTTAGATGAATGGTTTATCATACTAATGGTATGAAGAGTGGGAGGATCTTAAGGGCGGGAATATCGGGCCCCCTTTGTGGGATGACTTCACAAGTGCTTTTCTTGATTGCTTCTTTCTTCAGGAATTAAGGGAGGCAAAAACTGAGGAATTCATGAATTTGAAACAAGGTAGAATGTTAGTAAATGAGTATGCCTTGAAGTTTCATTAGCTATTGCATTATGCTCCTGAGTTGGTATCTAAAATAAGGGCTAGAATGAGGAAGTTTACCTCTGGATTATCTAGTAAGTTGATCTTGGAGAGAAAGACTGCTTTGTTGAACAAGGATATGGACATATCTATACTTATAGTATATATGCAACAGGTGGAAGAAGAAGAAAAAAAGAAAATAGAGATGAGTAAAGACAGAATAAGAAATTTTACTACTCGAATCAAGGTAGACGTAAGTAGTACATTGGTAGAGATGGTGGAAAGTGGTCTAAGAAGAAGGGGGGAAATTATGGTTCCTAGTTTATGGCTATTTCTCGTTATCCAAAGTCGTCGACTGATTGTCATTCCTAGTATAATAGAGGTTTTAGAGCACCCAGACCCCAGTCTCAGGATAGTGGGGCTTAGTCAGCTCCATCGTATCCTCTTTGTAGATTTTGGTGTCATGTGCACCATGGTGTTTGTGAAGAGGGAAGGAACAAGTGCCTTAAATATGGTTAAATTGGTCATATAAAGAGGGATTGTCTTTCTAAGGTTGCTTCTTGGGAAAATAAGATTCCTGTTACTACTTTATCATCTTTTACACCAAAATATACTACGTTAGCTTCTGGCTCTAGCACTTATCAGAATCATCTTTACACTCTTACCACTCGCCAGGATTCTAAGGTGTTCCCCAATGTTGTTACTAGTATGCTTAAAATCTTCTCTCATGATATATATTATGTACTTAATCCTGAGGTCTACTCTCTCTTGTGCCATCCCTTATGTGGCTATATATTTTGTTTTTGATCCTGAATGCATTTCGGACCCCTTCTCTTTGTGTAACTGATAGGTGACCCCATTATGACTAAAAGAGTCTATAGTGTTATTTGATATTGGTCTATGGTAGAGAGACCTTGTTAGAGCTGATAGAGTTGGACATGTTAGACTTTGATATGATTTTGGTGGTGGATTAGTTGCATTCGTGCTATGCATCTCTTGATTGTTAGGCCCAATAGGCCAATTTCCACTAACCTAATAAGCTGGTAATTGAATGGGAAGGTATTTCCCTAATTTTTATGAAAGGTTTATTTCGTATCTTAGATCTCGGAAATTGGTTTCCAAAGGGTGCCTTTATCACTTAGTGCATGTTAAGGATTCTAGATCTGAAAGTCTTCTTTGCAGACTCTTTACGTGGTCTGGAAATTTAAGTTGTTTCCTGATGATCTTCTTGGTATTTCTCTTGATAGGGAAATTAATCTTGGGATTGATCTTCTTTCAGACACTCATCCTATCTCCATTTCTCCTTATAGGATGGCTCAGGTTGAGTTGAAAGAACTTAAGGAGCAGTTGAAAGATCTTTTGGATAAGGATTTTATCTAACCTAGTGTGTCTCTGTGGGGAGCTCCTATTTTTTTGTGTATAAGAAGGATGGGTCTTTTCAAATGTGTATTGACTACCACCAACTGAATAAGGTGACTATGAAGAATAAGTTTCCCCTTTCGAGAATTAATGTTCTGTTTGATCAGCTTCAGGGTTCTAAGTTTTTTTCTAAGATTAACCTTCGGTCGGGTTACCATCAGTTGAAGATTAGGGAGGTGGATATCCCTAAGACTGCCTTTCGAACCCGATATGGTCATTTTAGGTTTTGGTGATGTCCTTAGGTTTGACTAATGCCCCTGCATCATTTATGGATCTTATGAATTAGGTTTTCTGTTAGTTTTTTGATTTGTTTATGATTGTATTTATCAATGATATTTTGGTATATTCTAAGAGCGAGGCAGATTATGCTGATCATCTCTACCCTGTGTTGCAGACACTAAAGAATCAATATTTGTATGCAAAGTTCTCTAAGTGTGAGTTTTGGTTAAATATTTTGACTTATCTGGGTCATATTGTTTCTAGTAATGGGATTTTGGTAGATCTACAGAAGGTTGCAGTGGTTAAGATGTGGCCTATACCTATACTCAAACCAACAATTGGATCTTTTTAGGTTTAGTCGGTTATTATAAAAGGTTTGTGGATATTTTCTCTTCTATTTCTTCCCTATTAACTAAGTTAACCCAGATAAAGGTAAAGTTTTTGTGGTTTGAAGCTTGTGAGGGTATTTTTGGAGAAGCTGAAGAATAAATTGACTTTGACTTTGATCTCGACTTTGCATGAGGGCCCATATAGTTTTGTTATCTATTGTGGTACATCCTGGGTAGGATTGGGTTGTATGTTGATGTAACATGGAAATATGGTTGCTTATGCTTCTAGACAATTGAGAGTTCATAAGAAGAATTATCCATCTCATGATTTGGAATTATTAGCTGTGGTATTTGTGCTAAAGATATGGCGGTATTGCATGGGGTTTATGTTGATATATATTATGATCATAAGAACCTATGATATGTGTTCACTCAAAAAGAGCTAAATCTCAAGCAAAAGAGGTGGCTTGAGTTACTCAAGGATTATGACATAAGTCTTTACTATCATCCAGGTACAACTAACATGGTTGCTGATACTCTTAGCAGGTCGTCCATTAGAAGTTTATCTAATGTGGATGAAGAAAAGCGAGATTTTTTAAAGGATATTCACCATGTGGATTATGTTGGAGTTCATCTCTTAGATTTCGAGGATGGTGATGTGATTGTTCAAGAGGTGGTGAGGTCATCTCTTGATGTTGAAGTGAAGGAGAAACAAATGTTAAATCCTATTCTGATGCAAATCAAGAATGATGTAGGTAGACATAAAATGATGATTTTAAAGATTAGTAGTGATGGTATCTTGAGGTACCAAGGCAGATTATGCATTCCCGATGTTGATGGGTTAGGGAGAAGAATTTTTGTCTGAGGCTTATAAGTTTCTTTATACTATTCATCCTAGTTTGATGAAAATATATCATGACCTCAAGGAGATTTATCGGTGGAATAACATAAAGCGAGATGTGGCTAATTTTGTGGCTAAGTGTATCGTGTGTCAGCTAGTGAAGATGGAGCACTTGAGGCCCAGTGGGTTGACTTTCAGGAGATTGAGCCATCAATTTAGAAATTAGAGATTATTAATATAGATTTTATTACCAGTATTCTGTGGTCTCGCTAGCAGTTTAATTCAATTTGGGTCATCTTATATAGGATGGCTAAGTCTGCACACAATTTGAGGAGATTGTAAAGTTGTATGATACTCCAGTTTCCATCTTATCTGATCGGGGTACCTAGTTCTCATCTTACTTTTAGAGATCATTCTTGCGAGGTTTGAGGACTGAGGTGACCCTTAGTACTGTTCTCCACCTACAGAAAAATGGCTAAGCAAAAAGGATAATTTAGGTATTGGAAGTTATTCTTTGGTCTTGTGTGTTTGATTATGGTGGTAGTTGGGTTTACAACTTACCTCTTATAGAATTTCTTACAACAACAATTATCGCTCTAGCATTATAATGGATCCATTTAAGGCCTTATATGGCAGGAGGTGTAGATCTTCTATTGGGTGGTTTGAGGTTGGTGAGTATAAGTATTTTGGCCCCGAGTTGGTTCACTAAGACATTGAGAAGGTGAAGGTGATTTTGGAAAGATGTAAGGCCACCCAAAGTCACCAAAAGTCCTACGTGCGTGAGGCAAATAGAGTTGGAGTTCAGTGTTGTTAATTGGATATTCTTAAAGGTGTCTCCTATGAAAGAAGTAATGCAGTTTGGCAAAAAGGGGAAGCTTAGTCCCTATTATGTTGGTCCATACTTTGATTGGAAGAGGGTTAGTAATGTTTTATACGAATTGGAGTTGCTTCCTAGTTTGAGATCTATTCATCCTGTGTTTCATGTTTTAGTGATAAGAAAGTACGTGGGTGATCCTTCGATGGTTGTTCCTTTGGAGGAGGTGGGTATTTCATATTCGTTATCTTATAAAGCAGTCCCGATTGAGATTTTGGATCAGGAAGTCCATCAGTTGTGAACAAAGGACGTGGCTTTAGTAAAGGTTCTTTAGAAGAACCAAAAGGCTGAGAAAGTAACTTGGGAAGCTTAGGAGAAGATGAAGTCCAAATATCCGTTCTTGTTCCCCATTCTAGATAATCATGCTTGAGGTATGTGTATTCCTTAACATCTTTATTTTCTGTATTTGTTAAAGGTAAGTATGGTTTTGTTTGGAGTCAAATCATGCTAATAAATGTCTTATCCTGTCATTTGAGGATGAATGATCCTAATGGAGGGGGTATGTAATGCCTCAGGTTTTGGTCTTTGAAATTTTTTTGAAATTTAATCCTCACTGTCTTGACTATGACTTACCCCAACAAGTCGTAGGGTGTCTTGATGGGTTATTTGACCCTAGTTGTAAGGTGTCCAGTGAGTGGTGCTTGAGTTGCTGTCCTGAGTACGATTTAGAGATATGAGCTGTAGGAAGTCTTGACGGGTCCTAGGGACCCAATTATAACCAAATCAGAAAGTAAGTGGTTAAGTTCTAATCTAAGTATGAGTGGATAACTATGAGTCATAAGGACTTGTTATGCATCACTGGGTGTAAATCGTAGGGTGTCTAGTGTTTATCCAATTGGGTTCTGTGTTCACTACGACTGGACCTTACGAGACGTAGGCTCCTATTACGAGTGGTACCAGTTGTGTTGTAGGGTCAATAGAGTGTGGATGTCCTGGGAACTATCTTGGCTATGACTCATGGTGACAAGTCGTAATGAGTCTATAAGAGTTGTTTGGTGACCCATAGTCACTGACTACTAAATTTTAGCTTTTAATTTAAAGGCATTTTGGACAATTCCCTCCATACCGAATTAAAACCCCACGTCCATAAAGCACTTAAGGGGGTTATATTCCATCCTTAACATACTCAAACACTTCCAAAGATCTCTGAAATTCTCTCAAGCAACCATACATATGGTTTCCAAGAAGTAGGTCATCCAAGGGCTAAAGGGTTAAATTCGTTTCGTGAAACTTGGTATTTCAGGTATGTTACTCTTTCTTTATTGTTAATTTGTTAAAATAATATGTTTTAAAGTATTGTTCATGAGATATTATGTTGGTTTTGGAACAAGGGTTGAGGGTTTTGAGTGTTTATAGATTGAACAATGTTTCTCATGGTTTACATGTGATTAATCATGCTTTAATTATGGTTTTGAACAAGGGTGCATGGATATGGTGAATAACTAGGGAATTGTGATTTTCCCAAACTTGTGACTTTTGAAGTGGTTATGACCTCAACCCCATACTATTAAATTGGTTTTACTTATGAGACATATGGGAATTGAATTATCCTTCAATTATTGCATTATGATTTTGAATAGAACCTTATGGGTTTTGTATTTTCACAAGCAGTTGCATAATTGAACAAAGGGGTTGTAAATTCCCCCATGTGGTGTAATCGATCTGGCATGTTGTTGTTACCTTGAAAGTATAGTTGGTATGACTATACCAACAATGTATGCCTTATTTTAAAGCATGGTTCAATGAATGGGAATGTATGATAGATGTTTTTAATTGGGCTTTAATGAGGGTTGTGTAGCTGAGTCATGAAAGTGGTGGTCCCGAGGGACCGTATTAGAAATTGCGGTTGCTCACACGGGGATCTATATGACTGGGAGGTTCAAGTCCCCTTTGTTATTATTATCATATGATTGGGAGGTTCGAGTCCCCCATATCTTATTAAATGATTTGGTGCCCGTGTCACCTTGATATACAGGGAGGTTTGAGTCCCTTATAGTGCATATGTTTACCCTCTGGTTCGTGCATCCAAACGCACTATGGCCCTACCATCTAGTGGAGAGCTAGGCCCATATAATCCGTGGGTGCCTTTGTATGTTATGATGTTTGAGCTACACAATCCAGGCTAAAGTTTTAAAGTACATGTTAAGCCTTTTTCCCTATCCCGACACGTGATATATATATATGTATATATATATGTATGTATGTATGTATATGCATGGATTATGTACATTGATTTTGAATGATTTTAAACTGTTAATCATGGTATTATTCTATCCTTATCCCTCAGTTACATGCTAGTGTTCACCCCGCTAACTGTCTTTGGATGATGTATCCCTACGCGATGCAGGAACTGGCCATATTTCTACTCCTCTTGCTTAGTTATTAGGATCTGGGATTGGTTCACGAGCTTACATTAAAGTGGTGATCTTCCATACTTCGGAAGTCTACATTTTATATTTTGGTCTCTTATGTCTCAGATTGTTTAGTCTTGTTTTTGGCTATAGTCGGGGGCATGTCCCGATGCTTTATTGATATTCAGTTTTGGTAGAGGAATTTTTTGGATTACTGTTGATATTGGGCATTGTTTGTTGGTTTCTTGACCGGTCACCGGTCATTGGTTAAAGACATATTTTGAATTTTCTTAATCTTGTTGCATGCTATCTTGTTTTATGCTTAGAATTCACCTAACATTGAGGGATGTTGTGTTTGGTTTGGTTAGGTAAAGAGGGAGATCTTCGATCCGCATGGGACTTGAGATACCCATCATGGCTTGGCCTTGGTTCGGGTTGTGACATGGACAGTTGGTTAATGCCATGAGCTACTGCTAGATGATGTAGTCACTGAACTCTGCAATGCTTGTTCCAATTAACGATATTCTAATTAGGGCATCAATAAAAGGGAAGCCCGGTGCACTAAAGCTACCTTTATGCGTGGTATCCGTGGAAGGGCCCCACCACAAGGGTGTATCGTACGCAGCCTAACCACAAGGGTGGAAGGGCCCCACCACAAGGGTGTATCGTACGCAGCCTAACCTTGAATTTCTGCCAGAGGCTGTTTCCAAGGCTTGAACCTGTGACCTCCTAGTCACATGGCGACAACTTTACCAGTTACTCCAAGGCACCCCTTTAATTGTGGCATCAATAAAATGCTGATAATCCTTTTTTTTCATATTCCTTTGATCCAGCAAACACCTTACCACTTTCTCATTCCTTTCTTTTTGGATTAAGCACCACCTTTTGTAAATTTTTCCTCAACAATTGATGAATTTCATGAAGAATACTAAGAGCATTGTTGTACTTCAAAAAACATAACTCACTCAATTTTACTCTAATTTTTATGAAATATTAAATGTGAGGTAATTTAAACACCATGAACAAACCCCAATAAGTTTTAGCCATCAATTCAAAGCGAAAAAAATTCATTTCTTTTATCTTCAAGCTACAAAGAACATTAAAAATGTGCATTAACTTCAAAGTTGAACCTAATAAAATCAAACTTGAAATTCAAAATTAATTTGAGATTCATACTCCTTGTGATGAAGAAAACAAAGTTCAATACAAATAAACCTCAAATTTCACCATGATCAACAAACCCATTTTCTTATTTTTCAAATTTTTTTATCTTTAACAATTGTAAAGTTTTCAAAAGCCTTCAAATCAACCTGAATTTCAGATTTAGATCATAAAATACTATGGAAACATAAATCCAAAATTGGAAACTGAAAAAACATGAATCAAATATTTTATTTTGTTTTTTGACATTTTTACCAATAATATTCTTGATATGATTTTCAGATTTATGAATATAGAATTTAGAATTGTTGAAACAAATCTTTAGTCTAACCTCTGATACCAAGAATATAATGAATCGTACAACTAAACTTGATAGAAAAATATAGAATTAAATAAGACAAATAAAAGATAGAGGGATAGATCAGAAAAAAGAATGAGAATAAAAGAAAGACCTAAATAAAGTCACAAATCAAAGGAAGAAGAAAAGTCAATCAAATTCTTGAGAAACTAAATTGAATTCATAATAAGATAACTATATGATCAATCAAGTAAAAAAGATAACACAAGAAATTCAGGAATCCATCCTAATCACTCGATCTCAAAATCACTACCTTAACCTAGAGTAATAAAGTATATTCAAGACAATTCAATCATCCAAAATTAAAGAATGAAAATAGCTAAGACAACTATTATAGTTATCGCCTTTACAAAAATAGCCCAAACATTACTATTTTGGAAATAACCCACAATGGCCATTCTTGATTGACTAAATGGCATCTTGATCACTCATGGCCTTGTGTATTTGTTTCTCTATAGCTTCCTTCAAGCTTCACCCTATCATCCATATGTGGAAGCTTTTTCTAATGTGGTACAATCTAACCATGCTCATATCACTATTTTTTCTTATCCTAGCAATGCAAATGTGGTAGTGGATGACTTGAGATGGAAAGTAGTGAGCATGGGGAGTTTGGCTTATCTTATGGTATATGAGAAACATTTATCCATGGACATTTAGTTCTTGGACAACAAGTTGATACAACATGATATTTTCGTATTGGGAATGTTTTTACTTGGGTCAAAGCTAGATCTTTATTGATGGAGCAGATTCGAGTTTGATAGTTTGATAATGGTAAGTTGACAGTGATTTATAGTAAAGAGATAAGAGTCTAGGTGAATGCGGTATTTCCTGATTCTAAGGTACTTTTGAGGATTAGTTTATCAAGTTTGTATGCCCAGACTTAGTGACTTTATTATACTAATTTTGGGAGAGGCTCATAGTTTACAGTATTCAATCCATCCAAGAGTAGTTAAGATATACCACAACTTGAAGCAACGCTATTGGTGGTGTTTGATTAATAAGGATATTATGGAGTTTTTAGCCAAGTTCTTAACTCATGAATAGGTAAAGTATGAGCATCATCAACCGGGGAGTACATTGTAGTGGATGTCTATCCTAAATTTGAAATGGAAGCGAATTACTATGGACTTTATGATTGGTTTTCCCTCGATTTTGGGGAAGTTCGATTCCATTTGGATGATTGTGGATAATTTGACAAAATTAGTGTACATTGTGCCCGTGAAGATGAATTATATGCAGAGAAGTTGGCCAAGATTTACATTTGAGAGATTATTGGGTTACATGGTGTGCCTATTAATGAGTCGATAATTTATGACTTATTGTGTGTGCAATTGATATTAAAGTGATGTCCTCAATGACTAGTTTGAGTCCATTCTTAGGTTAATGTTGTTTCATATAGGTAATAAGCCTGAAGAATACCGAAGGAAGACAAGGACCATAGAGAAGCAAAATCTTGGAGAAAATAAAAATGTGATGAATGTAAGATTTACATGAATAAAATATGGCACCGCACAAGCCAAATGTGTATCGCACTTGGTGTGTGATAGATTTAAAATAGAAGAAAGGATCACACAAAGAGAGGTTCTAAAGAAAGCCTCTAATAAAAATTATGTGTTCATTGGGTTGAGTTGTGCACATCACCTAATAATTATCCAAACATTGTATGAAGGAGCAAAAGGCAACAGAACTCCTGAAATATCAAGCACTAAAAATGAAGATTGTATGTCTTGGTGATGAGAAATAAGAAAATAGATTTAAAATAGAAATTTAAGATAGAAACTAAAGAAAGATAGACATAATTAGATTCAAAAAACTAGAAGATATGATGCCGAAACTAACAAAAACACTGCTTAATGGGAACTAAAAACACCTTATCTATTAGAATCCTCAAGAGATAGTAACCTTCCTTGAAAATCCTAGAACAAGTGTTGTAAATCAACAATGGTTTCTCACGCTCTCAAACAAGGCTTAAATCTTCAATCTTCAAAAACTATTGGTTAAACACTAATAGCTAACTGTTTATACTAAGGGTTAAAAGAAGTAAAGGAATACCAAATTACCCTTCATTTAAATTACATGCTAATTTAAATGGTAGACACTTAATATATTAAATATCTTCAGAACCTTCATAAAGATTCCATCGTCATCCATAAAGCTTGAAATGCTTGAAGGTCCTTAGGTTGACTTCATGTGAAAGGCCTTCTTGAAGAAGCATAACTTTAATGCACATCACTGTCCCCTTATTCAAAAGAATTCAACTTCGAATTTTCCAAACCTACGTCAAAATTAGATAAATCACTAAGACTTAAAATATTACAGACCAAATACTCACTTGGTAAGTCCACTTTGTAATCATTATCTCAAATCTTCTCAAGCACTTGAAAAGTTCCATCCTTTCTTGGCATAAGCTTGTTCTTTCTTTTCCTTGGAAATCTCTCTTTTATAAAGTGAACTCATATCCAATCACTAGATATAAAGGTGACTTTTTTTGACCTTTGTTGGCTCTTCTAGTCACATCTTTGTTGGGCTTCTCAATTTGCAATCATACTTTTTCACAGATGCTCATCATAGATTTTTCCTTAGCTTTTGCATATATACTTACAATAACATCTTTAGGAAAGGAGTTAAATCCAATGGAATCAAGGTATTAAAGTGATAAACGTACTCAAAAGGAGTTATGTCAATAGATCTTTGAATACTTCTATTATATTCAAACTCAATTAATGGTAATTAATCCTCCGAAGAAGATAACTATCCTTTAACCATATCTCTAAATATGTTACCTAAAGTTCTATTAACCATCTCGGTTTGATCATCTGTTTGAGGATGACAAGAAGTAGAAAATATAAATTTGGCTCCCAAATTTTCCCAAAACACCTCCAAAAATGACTAAGAAATTTTGAATCTCTATCACTAACAATTGTTTGGGGAACACCATCCAATTTCATCACATTATTAACAAATGAAGTAGCAACATAAGATGCATCATCACTTTTATGACAAGCAATAAAGTGAGCAATTTTAGAAAATCTATCTACAACAACAAAGATGATATCCTTACCATTCCTAGTCCTATGGAGGTCAACAACAAAATTCATAAATATATCTAGCGAAGGAACAATAGGAATAGGAAAAAGGGTATACAAGTTATGCTGTTAGGTACAATATTTAGCATCCTTATAATCGAAAAGAGCCTTTCTGCGTCTCTTGTCTTTCTAGGCTAAATAAAATATTTACTAAGAATAGCTAAGGTTTTTGACAGTCCAAAATGACCCATCAAAACTCCATTACGTGCCTCTTTCACCAACAACTCTCTCCATAAAGACATAGGCACACAAAGTTTTCTATTTTAAAAAAGTAGCCCTCCTTCAATTCAAATCTAGGAGTTCTAATTTCATTACCCTCCTTAATAACTTGCACACACATATTCAAGCTCACTTAACACTGTCTAAAGACTTTTCCAAAATTATCATCATTAGAATATTACTTTTTCAAATTCTTAAAACCCATCAACCTAGAAGTCAAGGTATTCATTAATGCATATCTTGTAGACAAATCATTTACCACAATATTCTTCTTACCTTGCTTATAATTAATCATATATAGGAAAGACTCAATGACCTCTATCCACTTTGAAATACTCTTATTAATCTTATTTTGGACCCTAATATGCTTTAAAGCCTCATGATCGATTCTAATCACAAACTCTTTATGCCATAAATAATATTGCTAATTTGCTAAAGATCTAACTAGGGCATAGAGTTCCTTTTCATAGGTAAAATATTACAATGGAGCTCCTCTTAGTTTCTCTCTAGAGTAAGCTATGTGTTTCACATCTTGCATTAATACCGTACCTATTCCTACTCTACTAACATCACACTCAATTTCAAACATCTTCTCAAAGTTGGGAAGTTGGAGTAATATGGAACTAAGTTTCTCCTTCAAGATTCTAAATGCTTCTGCTTGTTTTCTACCCCAAATGAAAGACTTATCCTTCTTAATGAACACGATTAGAGGAGAGGCTAGATAATAAAAAAACCCTTTACAAATCTCCTATAAAAAATTGCCAAATCATGGAAGCTTCTAACATTACTAATGGACTTAAGAATTGGCCAATATCTAATAGCCTTTATCTTTTAATTATCCACCTAAAATCCTCTACAACTTACAACAAAGCCAAAAAATAACACATTCCACAAAAAATTACACTTTAAAATTCACATACAACTTTTTATTTCTCAACAAATCAAATATTGTTCTCAAATATTGCACATGATCATCCAAACACTTTCTATAAACCAAAATATCATCAAAATATACTAAAACAAAATTATTAGTAAATGACTTAAGCACATTATTCATTAATCATACAAAATTTCTTGGTGCATTGGTTAGACCAAAGGCATCTCCACCTACTCATCAAACTTAGTTTTGAAAATAGTTTTCCATTCATCTATGAATTTTATTCAGATTTGATGGTAACTACTTCTTAAATTAATTTTAGATAATAAGGTAGAACCACACAATTCATCATGTCTTGGAATGGGATGTTAATATTTTACCATAATTTTATGGCTTAAGACATTGGCAAGCCCCTTAACTATTTACTAACTTTTACTTTGGCACCTCAAGTGAACTTTGTTTATTTTAAACACCTAAATTAGCCATAAAGTGTGTCACTTTGACACTTTTTTCCCTAACTAAAATAAAATTTAGGTGCGTGTAGTTCAATCTATACACATAAGTTTTGTACGCCAATTAAAATGTGCCACGTCTAAATAACTTTCCACGTAAGCTTCACCACTAAAAGGGGCAAAATTAGAAAAATCCCTCAAAAATATCTCCTAAATTCGATTGACCTAATAAAATCCCTTTGTAAGTCTTAGTGATTTATTCCACTTTTCATTGATCATTCTTTAATTGTTAGTGATTTCAAACTACTTACAGTGTATTTTGCAGGTACAATGCTTGCAATGAAGTATTGATTTATTTTCAAGATATTTAGTTTAACGTTGTAAAGATATTTAGTTTAAAGTTGACGAAATTGGAGGTCGAACTAAACTGTTTCTTTAAGTTTATGTTTTTTCTTATTGTTTAGACTGTTTACCCTTTAAAATTATAGTGCTCGGTTGAATTTGTGCTTTAAATTTTTTTTTTTGGGATCTCATTACAAATTAAGGGGTTTTTGTCGGCTTTTTGGGAATTTCACTAATTTAGGGTTTGTTTTGGACATTTCACTGATGTCAGGATTATTTTGGAACTTTTATGTTTAATAGTATTTTGGGTATTTCCTTTTGTTTAAAATCTTAGGGATTTGTTAAGAAAATGGACAGCTATATTTTAACTTGTTTTCATCATAGGAGGACAATTGTAGACAACCCTAAGCTTAGTTATAAAGGTGAGGTAGATATCTTTGCTGTTGCCATTGATAAAGACCATTTTAGTCTTATTGAATTTCTTTCCTACACCAAAGTTCTCGGGTACTCAAAAGTTAAGGGGTTTTATTATCAACATATAGATGGTGGTGATTTAGTTCAAATCACTTCTGATAGTTAGTTATTAGAGTTTATGAAAGAGTTAAAAGATGGTGATAAGCTTGATGTTTATGTTCTTCATGACATTGATGAAGAGCTTGAGGTAGTGGAAAATATTATGCTTCTTTTAGAAGGGCCACTGTGTAATGATGAAGATGATATAGGTAGTGATGGTAATGAGAATATAAGTCTTAATAAAGATCTAAATGGTGATGAATTAGATCTGCCTAGCAGTGAACCAGATCTAAACGGTAATGATATCCTTAGTGAGAATGGTTCAGACATTGGTGAAGAGTTGAGAGCATTTAGGGATGAAAGTAGAAGCAAAAAAATTCAAGAAAGAAATCAAAAACAAGAGAAGAAATACTAGTAGGTGAAGTTGGTAATGATAAAAGTTTTCAAGACATTAGAAAAAAATAAGAAAGATAGATATGTGGGTAGATTAAGAGGTGATGAAGAGTATGTTGATAATTCAGGTTGTGATAGTATGGACAACACTGATTTGTTAGATGATAATGCTATTGTTAGTGTTGATTTACCAAGAAGAAGAAGTAGTAAAATCTGATTTGATAATGATTGTGGTGTTGTTATTTTTGAACTTGGTATGACTTTTAATGGTCCTAAGGAATTTAGAAAATCTTTAGGGAGGTATGTAGTGGAAAACAAAGTTGAAATTGTCTTAAAACCTAATGAAGCTTATAGAGTGAGGGCAAAGTGAAAATTCAAGCCAAAATGCAAATAGTTATGTTATGGTGCACTTGACGGAGACTCTGGTAATTATTTGATTAAGAACTATAATCCAGTGCATATGTGCACAACATTAAAAAAGAATAATATATGTACAACTAAATTTGTTGCTAACAGATTTAGGGATGAAATAAGTAAACAACCATCTTTGAGGATTTAGGAAATACAGGAATTGTGCAGAGAAAAATTAGAATTATATGTGGGTAGAACAATCTGTTATAAGACTAGGTTAAAGGTTCTAAGAGAGTCCATGAGGGACTAAAAATTGGAGTTTTCAAGATTGTGTGATTATGGTGAGATGATAAAACAAACCAATCCTGGAAGTTTTGTTTAGCTGAGAATGGATAGTGAAACTATCCCAGGTAAAAATATGTTTATTTATTTTTATGTGTGTCTTGATGCATAAAAAAAGGGTGGATAGAAGGGTGTAGAAGAATTATAGGATTTTATGGATGTTTTATAAAGGGTGCAAGTAAGGGTAAACTTCTAGTAGAAGTTGGGAAGAATGGAAATAATTAGATGTTTCCTATAGCATGAGCTGTTGTGGACAAGGAAACCAAGCATAGTTGGAGTTCTTTTATCAACTACTTGAAAAAGGATCTGCAGTTGGGCACTGGAGCAGGTCTTACTGTGATGGTTGATATGCAAAAGGTAACATTTAATTGTTTTTTTAACTGTCATTTAATTAAAAACTATATTTCTTTATCAAGTACATTAACTGTTTTTTTGTATGTAGGGTTTTTATGCTTCTTTTCTTGAGTTGTTACCAAATACTGAAGTTAGAATATGTGCTAGACACATCTGGTCTAACTGGAGTCAAGAGTGGAAGGGAGAAAAGAGGAAAAATAGTTTTGGAAATGCTCAAGGGCAAGTTTTGAAATAAAGTTCAAAGAGGAGCTTGATTGTATGCACCAACTTGGTAGGCAAGGTAAAGATATTATTGGTGATTTATTGCATTATCCTAGGGAGTCATGGGTTGGGGCATTCTTTAAAAAAGATTATAAGTGTGATATTGTTGAAAATAACATGTGTAATACCTTTAATTCATGGATCTTAGTTCCTATACACAAATCTATCAATTCCATGATGGAGGAAATCAGGAAAAAAATCATGACTAGAACAGTGGATATGATTAAGTTTTCCAATACTTGGATATGTGACATTGCAACTATGGCTAGACTTATATTATAGGAGAATAAGGAAATGGATAGGGCTTGCAAGGTGCTTTTGAATGTCTATGTTGGGTTTGAGATTGGAGAAGGGGGTATTTGGCATATTGCGAACTTGACTAATAGGTCATGTAGTTGTAGAACTTGGTAGTTGAGAGGCATTCCTTACCAACATGCCATTTGTGCTTTGTATCATGTTGAAAAAGAGCCTAAACCTTATGTGGAGCATTTGTATAAGAAGGACACCTTCATGAAGGTTTATAGTCACTTTATCCAACCAATATCCAGTATGAAGATGTGGCCCGAGACGAAAAATCCAAAGATTGAGCCCCCTGATCCTAAGAAAATGCCTGGTAGATCTGCAAAAAATAGAAAGAAAGACAAAGATGAACCAATAAAGAAATATAGAAAGATGTCCAAAACAAGAGTAAAAATAACATGCTCCATGTATCATCAACAAGGCCATAACAGAAGATATTACAAGGTAAAATAAGGACTTTTATCATGATTTTAGAAGTTTATTTTCATCTTGATTTTTAAATTTATTAACTGTTGTGCCATGAGTTTATAGATTCCTAATCTAAATACACAAGTATATAGCCAAGGGTTTGAATTTAATGGTCTAAGTTCACAAGAAAGTTTCCAGCCTAAATACTCGAGCCAACCTACATATTCAACCTCAAAAAATCAGCATCATGTAGCTCAAGTCAACCTGCATAAAGAAGCTTAAAAAAATTTGCACGAACTAGCTCAAGTTAAGCTGTATCTTTAATAATAATTTATGGTAATACAAGCAGAGTTAAGAGCTTGAAAAAAGCTATGCATTCTAACTTTTGTGGTGATAAAAGGATACCTATTATAGAAGGAATCAACATCAACTACCTCCTAGAAGTTGAGTAACTGTTGGGTAGAAAAGAAGAAGAGTTGCAAACACAAAAGATGCTGATGAAGGTGGATCAAAAACGTTAAAGAATGCTAGATTTAGGATCTACCCAAGTGCAAGGGAAACCCAAATACTGAATGTAAGTTAACCCAAACATTATTTCTTTAAAAAGAAAGGGAATATATATGCTGATTATTGATCCTTCTTTTTTCTTCAAAAAATAGCCCAGAACATCAAGCCAAAGGATCCTACAAAGTGGTACAACATACAAGGATGAAATTTCTACAGGGATTGATGTTGGTTATAAGCCTAGAGGCTTGAAAAGTTAAAACAAAGATGTTGTCACCATTAATAAATTACAGCAGATAGCAAACAAAAAAAGAAGAAGTTATCAACAAGAAGCATTTTATTTTGATGGTGTGTTGTGATTCTGTTGTGTAATTTGTAATATCAAATAATCAATTTAGTTTTTGAAGTAAACAATTTACTAGAGCATAGAAGTAAACAATTTGGTTCTTTAGTTTTTGAAGCCTATAAATACATGTTCTTTAAGTAGCATCATGTAGACTATGAGCTCAATATGAAGCATGTTTTTTGGATTATTGATAGTGTTAATTGGAGCTCAATATGGAGTATATTTATGAACTTTTTGTTGGTGTTGCTTTGAGCTCAATATGGAGCATATTGATGTAGTTTTTTCGTTCAGCTCACTATGGAGCATATAGAGCAAATTGTTGTTGCTTTAAGCTTAATATAGAGCATATAGTAAGTTGTAGTTGGTGTTGCTTTATAGAGAATATAGTAAGTTGTTGTTGGTGTTATTGCTTGTCTATTTTGATACCTTATTTTAGTGGAAATTATTTGAAAAAAAATTGATAATATTTAGATAAATATTTTATTTCATCAAAATGTAAGAAATATTACAAGACTAACGTTACATCAACAAACTACACCTAACAAGGCTTAATACACATCACAAAAACACACCAAACTTTCATGAATTGAGCAATGGATTTAGGCCATTTTGCAACATCAAAACCAGTGGAATGACACCATCAAAACTTCAAGGCCATAAATCAACAATTAGGCTTCAATGTACATATTCACCACAACACCAAACAAGTAGAAATAACACCAACAATATTATATCTTCTTTCTTGATTTTTTTTCTCGTTAAAAGACTTGACTTTCTTCAACAAATCTCAAATTACCTATTAGCTTGTGAAGAGTGTCATTCTTCATACCAATCAAAGTAATCAAACCCGCCCAATTTCGACAAAATTAATTACAAAATCATTTAGAAAATCAATAATTAATTAAATAATTAAGTTAAGAAGTAAAAATACTACCTTTGAATCTTTAAGAGTAAAAAATATATGACAGGGGTTTTGTTTAGTCCAAGTAGTCTTTAGTAATGCTTCATGACCAAATTTACCATATCGGTAATCTTTTTTAAAAGAATCCATGGACGACTAGCTCAACATTGTCCAATTCAATTAAAAAAAATAAGGAAAATATTAAACTTTTGAAAAATTGAAGAATAAGATGAAGAACAGAGAATATTTTTATGAAAAAATTGATAAATTAGGGTTAAAATTGGATGTTGGAATGAAGAAGAAGAATTTAATGAAGTAAAAGGGTATATTACCGTTGGGGGAAATTGCTATGCCATATTAACAAAAAAAAAAGCTTGAACGTACCTTTGCGGAGTGCTGTGCACGCATTTTGCCAACAAGGCAAAAGGTGTCAAAGTGACACACTTTATTACTAGTTTTGGTATTTAAAATGAATATAGTTCACTTGAGGTACCAAAGTGAAAGATGATGCGTAGTTAAGGGGCTTACCGATGTATTCTGCCTAATTTTATTAATGGCATGACTATTTACACACATCCTACATGTCCCATCCTTCTTGGGGACTTGAATTATGGGTACCACACATGAAATGAAAGTTTCTCTCACTAAACCCTTATTAACAAGTTCCTCACTTGTCTTTGAAACTTTTTAGTCTCTTGAGGATTGCTTCTATAAGACGCTTTGTTGGGTATTTGTGAACTTGGTAAAAATTTAATTTTGTCTCTATTCATCTCAAAGGAGGCAACCCATTTGGTATTTCTTTCAGAAATAGATCTTCAAAATCTTCAAACAAAGAAGAAACAACACTTGGAAAAGATAAAGAGCTTAGTTTATGGTTATAAAGCAAAGAATAACCTCTAGATTTAATAAATATGACTTGAACATCCTCAATGTTTAGCTCTTTTATGCTCTAAAATCATGTATATTTTCTCTCTTTTTTGATTTTTTTCTTGATCACCTCTATTTCTTTGTGATAACTCATTCTTTCTTGAGCTTTTAGCCTCTCTTTTCTCTCTCTTGAGTTATGATTTTAGCTCCCTTACTTCTTTTTTTTTTCTCTCTCTCATGTTTTTCTTTAACTCTTTCATTTTAATATATTTCTCACACACTTGAAAAGGAGAAAAATATGATTTTAGCTCCCTTACTCCTCTTTTTTCTCTCTCTCATGTTTTTCTTTAACTCTTTCATTTTAATATATTCCTCACCCTCACACACTTGAAAAGGGTTAAGAATGTGCTTTTTACCATTCTTAACAAATGTATATCTATTTGACCTTCTATCATGTTTAACTCCCAGATCATATTCCCATGGCCTTCCAAACAATAAATGACAGCTTGCATTGGTAGAACATCACAAAGAATTTAATCATGATACCTTCCAATTTTGAATTTTATCAACACTCTCTTGGTCACCTTGAGCTCACCATATTCATTGATCCATTACAATCGATAATGTATTGGATGCCTTTTTTTTATGGAAGTATCAATTGTTCTACCATGGATATACTAGTAACATTGACACAAATTCCTCTTTCAATGATAAGGAAACATAATTGCTCTTAAACTCTACACGACTTATGAAATAAGTTCTCCCCTTGATCAAGATATTCCCTTCCTAGAGCACTCGTAATTCTCATTACAACAAGAAAAAGCTTTCCATCATCATTAATTTCTTCTCCACCAAATTCTCTCATAAACTCATTACTATTATCATCCTTCACTTTGTCATATTTAAATTCATCTTTGGTTTGATACCACCATCATTCAATGCAATGATAGTTCTTCTATTAGGACACTCATTTGCTTTAAGATCATATCCTTGACATTTAAAATACTTTATATTAGATGGATTTTCATGTTCAGCTTTGTTACCTCCATCTTTGTAGTCTAGATTTGATTTGCCTTTATCCAAGTTGGACTTTAATTTTTGCTTTGCACCTTTGGATTTGTATCAAGTGGGAGATTATTTATAAACTTTTTAGCTCATGAAAAAGAATAAGATTTCCCCTTTAACTTTTTTCCTTTTATTGACCCTCCACCTTAAGTGCCATTTGATAAGCTTCATATAAAGTTAAAAATGATGCAATACCAATGGTTGCCTTACCTTCTTATTTAATCTTGCTATGAATCTTGCTAGAGGTTTTATCTCTTCATCATTGACATTAGCTCAAACCCTAGTATGCTCTAACTCCTCATAATACTCTTCCACAATCTTGTTTCCTTGTTGAAAATTGTAATACTTCTTGAGTGTATTTTGTTCATAATCTTTACCCACAAACCTTTCTATTATACGCCTTTTTATGTCATTCTAACTTGGAACAAAGTCTGTATTCACTAAAGCATCTCTTTCAATTTTCTCCCACTATGTGGAAGCAAAACCCTCAAGGTGGCTTATATCATAATTCATATTTTTAACATCACTTACATTGTTGAGATTATATTTTCATTCAAGTTTCATAATCCAATCAAGATATTCATTTGGTCACTACTTCCTTTGAAGAATGGAAGTGTAACCTTGATGTTGTTGAATCCTTGATCTTCATTATCATTCCTTCTATTGTATTCTTTGCCATTAATTGTATACCACCCTCCATTACCTCATTTTCTTCCTCTCCCACCTAACCTTTCTTGTTGAACATGATCATTGACTCCATAATCATAATTATCACCATCAAAAGAATCATACTCCTCAAGGTTATGTTGGGCTATCATTTGAGTTCTAGTGGCTTGGTGGAAGATTTCCTTATTGATTTTCTTGCTTTTAAAGTGTTATTTGATTGCAAACTTTTGGTAAAGTAACATTAGGAGAGCGGTTATATTGCACTGCCATATGGGGTGGAGTTATATTAGGAGGAGTCTTACTTGGTCCCTTTTCATGTTGACCAATGGGATTAAAAACCTCAAGTGGTTGCTTTGCTATTTATTGATTTCTCACCCTTTCATCCATATCTTCCCATTTTCCCTTCATTTCTTTCATTTCTTCCAATAGTTTTTGAGGAAATATTTCCATTCGGCTAAAGGATACTAACTCCAATTAAGTTATTGTACCAAAAAAAACAAATAAAAAATTAGTAGAAAGAGTTTCTCTCCACTCACTGCACTATGTTTTTCTCTTTTTATCACACACACTTGTGTATCACTCTAACGCTAAAGGCTTTTAAGGCCACCCTCAAATGAACTCACATCACTCTTACTCTTTTATCACTCTTGAATAGCCCAAGGTTGAGAGTCAACACAGTCAAAAAATTTACAAGTGGTACTACATCTTTGGGATAGAGTTATGCAATTAAGAAAGGACAACTAAAGCTAAAACAAAAGGAGGCAAATAACCATAAAATGAAATAAAAGAAAAAAGTACAAAATAATTTGACAATAAATGGACACAAACTAGTTTAACATTAAGTATGAATTAATGCTTATTGTAAACTAGCTAGAATTAATAAGAAAAGAAGAGAAAACAAGTTTGAAAGATTTGGACTATTTTGTAATTCTCAAATTCATCTTCCTCAATAAGAAAAGACTCAATTTTTTTTAAAAAGAAATCATACTCCTTCAATAGCCAAATAAATGAGCTCAAATTTGAGTTATAACTTTTCCACAACTCTATCAACAACTTCTAACCAACAATTTCTTCAACCAAACACTAAATCAATAAAGCTTATTTTTGAGTTTCTTCTTCAACATAACATTAAATCTTTTTTTAAGCAATGTATTCTTTGGATTTTTTTTAACTAAGAAACAACAACATGTAACTCAAGGAATAATATCACACGACATTCAATCAAATTTAATTTTGTTTGAATTTTTTTAATGAAAATATTAAAACCCCATGACTTAGATTTATGAAAAATCTAATCCAATCTTTGATACCAATTTGATGTGAAACCAGAAAATACATGCATGATAGAAATCAAACATAAAAACTGAAAAAAAGTAGACACAATTGATTTTAAATAATTAAAAGATGTAATGATTAAACTAACCAAAACACCACTTAATTGAGAACTAAAAGCACCTAATCTATTAGAATCCTCAAGTAGGTAGTAACCTTACTTGCAAATCCTAGGACAAGTGTTGTAAATCAACAAAAGGTTCTCAAGCTCCCAAATAAGGCACAAACCTTCAATCTTCAAAAACTTGTGGTTCAACCCAATTGTTAACTATTTATACTAAAGGTTAAAAGAAGTAAAAAAAGACTAAATTGCCTTTCATTTAAATTACAAGATAACTTAAATGGTAGATACTTAATATATTAAATATCTTCAATTCAGCCATATTGAAACATTCTAAGATTACATCTTCATCCATAAAGCTTGAAGTTTTTGAATATTCTTAGCTTGACTTCCTAGGAAAGGACTTCTTGAAGTAGCGTCACTTTGATGCACATCACTATGAGCTAAAAGTGTGCACCATAAAAGAGTTAAAAGTGTGAACCATCACTAAAATGAGCTAAAAGTGTGCACCATAACTATTAAATATCTTGTTTCAACTCAAGAATTGATGTTCCAAACTCTATTCAAGCTTAGATCCCTTGTTTTGCTAGAAAGAGAAAATAATGGTGAAGAGATTTAGTTGACAATTACTTGAGTATTCCTCATTTAATAGATAATGTTAGAAATAGACTAAGTTGAAGTTTTGTGCTGCTTGGTAAGGTAAACATATGGGTGTTTCAAAGAAACTCATATGAAATTTTGGTGAGAGATTGAAAGATTGTCACTAATATCTAAAATTTAGCCTACCCATACTTTATTCTTATTGAATCAAAGGTTACCATCCATACATGCTATCAACTATCAAAATAGCACACCCTTAAGTCATTCTAATATCAGTTACACTTTTGTGTTCAATTCGTTCAAGTATTCTCTTGTTTTAACTACATTCTAGAATGATCAAATTTTGATACAACATCCCCTATTTACTTTTATTGCCTCTTTAATTATACAAGCAAATATTTAGTGCGTTACTACACTCTAAGGTGAACCTTTTATATTAATTTCATATGGGACCAACCTCGAATCATGAGTTAGGTAAGTATATTGCATAACAACCATGTAAATATATTTTTAAGGTGTAATTGAGCAGTATCAAAAATGATTTCATTATTGGAGAATAAAAGCTAGTGTTCATTTTGTATATTGTTATGAATTACTTGTGTTATCCATAAATTGAATTTACTTTATTTTTTTATTTTGTGTAGGTGAAAATATAAGCTAAGATGGTATTGACACCACGACTTTTGAAGGAAAATTTGGGGATGTTGACTATTTTGGAGATCTCAAAAGGGCTTGTACTATTTGCTTACCACCTACAGTGGATAGTGCAGAATTTTATGGTACTATTGTCATGTTTCACTACTTCAAATAAAGGGGATGTGTGGTGATCAAGCCCATGAAGAAAAACACATGCATTTAAATAATTTAATTTATGTTTGCACCCATTTTGACATTGTAATCATTTCCCATGAATCCATCTAGTTATGGTTGTTTCTATTCTTATTAATGGGAGGCAGTGAATTGGTTAAGGGAGTTTCCCGAAAACTCCATAGATTTATGGGTTGAGGCAATAAAGGCTTATCTTAATAGTCTCTTTACTTTATTTTGTGTGCTTTAACTTTTCGCCAAGTGAAAGGTGAGCCCTTACATGAGGCATGGCTATGATTTAAGAAAAAATTACTTCATTGTCCTAAATATGAACTACCGGATAAGATATTACTCTAAATCTTCTATTGCTCTTTGGAATCATTGGATAGAATTGTGGTTGACAATTTGGCTAGTAGGTCTTTGATAAACCAAATATTTTGAATTGCTATGAGTTTGATTAATGAAATGACAAAGCAAAGTTAATCTTGGCAAACCTGTGACACTGAGGTGCCATGGGGGCTCCCTGCTTATTTTTTATCATCCATGAGTAAAGGAAGAAGGACTAAGATTGGGATGAAAATATGGAGAAAATAATGACAAAAATTAATCTCTTGACAAAGCACTTCATGAGGTCAAGCCCCAAAATAGTTAATGTCGTTGTTTCAAGAGAAAATAGATCTTATGGAAATGATGATGTCGATTGACTTGTTAAAGAGATCCATTTCTTGTAAAATCAAACATAGGGTTTTGAACCTTCTTATCAAAGGAATGACAAAAATCAAGGTTGGGAGAATAGAGATAGAGATAAGAGGGACAAGGAATGAGATTGGAGAGATGATGATCGTGAATTAAGGGACAAAGAATGTGAAAGAGATCATGATAGGAAGGATAAGTATCTAATTATAATTGATATTTCTAAGCTCATGATATACAAAAGACCAAAGAATCTACCTTTATAGATCCAAAAAACCAGAAAAAGAAAGATATGCTAGAATTCTCATGGTGGTTGAAGGGACTTATAGAATTCTCAAAGAAATAACAAGTGACTTCTCTCAATCAAACAAAATTATCACTTTCCATTGCAGCTTCAACTAAATAAATTAAGACCAAATTGAGCCAAATATTGCCCACCTTAATCCTAGACAAAAAGGAAGGCTCCCTAATGATACCATGACAAATTCTAAGAATAATGCTCCTTTCATGGACATTGTCACTAGTAGTAGAAGAAGTCTTGGTGGTGTGGTAGTGGATCTCGATGACAACCCCATTAATAAGAGAGTTGAAGAGAAAGCATGTGTCAAGAAAAAAGGGGCTTACAAGTATAATAAAGAAGCTTATATTCCCAAAGATCTAAATGCTAAAAATTAAGAGGAGTTGAAAATCCGGTTTAGAATGAAGAGAAATAACAAGTCATCAATGAAGATGTCTTACAACCAGAAGAAAGCACAGTTGCTTCAAATCCAACAATAAAGATATCTTCTTTATTCACTCAATGACTCAAGAAGAAGGAGGACGATACTAAATTCAAAAAGGTTCTCTCTAAGTTCAAGAATTTATCCATGAATATCCCTTTGGCAGAGGACCTGATAAAAATGCTTGGTTATGCTATATTTATGAAGGAATTGGTAACTAAATAGAGAATCAAGAAGTTTGAAATGGTTTAATTATCACACAATTGTAGTGTGATAATATCTAGTAAATAGTGGTAGAGAAAGAAGATATGGGAGTATTAATCATTCCTTGTACTATTGGTGCTTATCAATTTAATAAAGTCCTAAAAGATCTAGCAGCGAGCTTAATTTTGTTATCATTAGCCATTTTCAAAAAAATATACTTGGGAACTCCCAAAGGCACCACTATAAGGATATTAATAGTAAATTGATCTACAAAGAGATTGGTGGGAGTCCTTTATGATGTGATTATTCAAGTTGATCAATTCATATTCCCAATTAATTTTTTTATTCTTGATTTTGATATTGACTATAAGATTCATATCATTATTGGTAGGCCCTTCTTGGGTACTAGAAGACTTTTTATTGATGTGGAGTGTGGTGAGTTAAAATTTTGGTCAATAGTGATGAGTTACCTTTAATATATGAAATTCCATGAAGCAACACAGAGATTTGCTAATGATATCATTGATTGATGTAATTGATGATGAGGTTTCCATTGTATTAGAGGTGAATTTTATAAGTTAGCCACTTGAGACGTTCTTATAGAACTATGGGATCTAAATAACCCACATAAGATTGACTTGGATCTAAAGAAATAGAAAAGTTCTCCCACCAAGTTAGCAATATGGGAGCCTCCACAACTTGAGCTTAAGATACTTTCTCCTTATTTTGTTATGTATTTTATGGAAAGATAATACCTTGCATATCATATATAGATAGACTTGTTGTTATGGAAATTTTAGGCTTTGAAATTGATATTGAAGGAATATATACGGGCTATTAGTTGTAATATCATTGAAATTATTAGGATCCCTCCCTCTATATGCACTCATAAAATCAAGTTGGATCCTAAATTTGTGGAAGTGCAGAACATCAAATAAGGTTGAATCCTTCAATGCAAGAGGTATCTAAGAAGGAAATTATTAAGTAGCTTTGTTGCGAGCATAGTGTATGCAATCTTAAATAGCACTTGGGTGAGCTCAATGCATTGTGTGCCTAAGAAGGGAGGAATTAATACGGTTCCCAATAAGAATAATGTACTTATCAATATTAGGTTGGTTATAGGTTGGCTTGTACATATGGATTATCGGAAGCTCAACTTATGGATAGAAAAAGACCACTCCCCTATGCCTTAGATAGATAAAATGCTAGATTTTTTAGTGGGGTAGGTTTGTTAATGTTTTCTTGATGGGCATTCTGGGTATAACAAAGTATCCATAGACCATGAAGACTAAGAGAATACCACTTGGACATATCTGCAAGGTACATTTTCTTTCAAATGCATGACTTTTGGGTTATATAATGCTCCACAACCTTAAGGTGTATGTCGTCAGTATTTTTAAATATGGTGCAAGAAAATGATGGAAGTCATCATAAATGACTTTATTGAAGTGTTGTTGCATTTGAAGCTTGACTTTGGCATTTGGTCAAACTTCTCCAAAGATGTATTGAAACAAACCTTGATCAAAATTTAGAGAAATGCCATTTTATGTTAAGGAAGGAATGATTCTTTGGCATAAGATATCAGGGTAAGGTTGATGATCCCAGATTATAATTTTGATAAAAGTATAAAGCATTCGCTAGTCAAATATAGAAACCAACAAGTTTGGTATTGATCCCACGAGGAATAGGCCAATATCTCTACCAATTCATTTACCTAAACAATCAATAAGTAATTTTCTATAAAGGGGGATTTTGTAATTAAACTTCTAATAGTAACAATTTCTAATTTTAAGTGGTTTGTAATCGATGTGGCTCTGCACTAGGATTGTGCTCCATGTAACTTTTTAACTTCTTAGGATTTTTTTACTAGTAATATCTCCCAACTTTAACCAATGACTTCATTAGATGATCGTTGTCAGATCCAAAGACCATTCCTTGGTTCTTCTGATGTTTTTTGGTCCTAATTTACGTTCTTCACTTCTCAGGACTATTTCAACCTACAAGTACCATCAAAGCACATGATATCCACATAAAAATTCCTTTATATTAGAAAATTTCCATACTTTAAGCATCAAAAGTGTTGTAAGTCTATGACATATTAACGCCCTCAACATCGAATGCTTGCATGTGTTCAAGAAAACAAAATACAAACAAACAAACCAACACAATACATGATGCTTAACCAAGCAAAATATAAAGTCCTACAACATTCATACTTGTTAAAAATAAGATTTAGAATGCATGAATCAAAATACAATTTCAACCCCTTACAACATCATCAAAACCAAAATTTGTTATATGCATACAAACTACTTACCACGACAAATTGGGATAAAGTAATGGCATAACATTATCAATAGAAATTTAGAACGCAAACCATCAACACTACCCAAGCAAAAAGCAACCATGATGCAACCCCAATGCCCTCATATCAAAGAAGTCTTCCATACTCAAAATATATTATCTGAACCGGGACTGGATCTAAATACTTACTCTCACAAAGAAATTTAGTTCATGTAACGAAATAACATAGGTTTTCCCTTATTGTTCTATGTCTTAGTATATTGGACAATTGCATTAAGATAACTATAGGACTTTTATTGGCTTGTAATGTAGGTTTAAGGATGGTATGGAAAAATTTGATTTACTCAACCCGCCTTTGCACTACATTCCTTTTTGTCTCCACTTTTCAACCCAATTTGTTTTTGTTTTTCTCTCTTTAAACTTTTAAACTTCAGGTACGATTTCTTTTTGTAATTTTCTGTTCTCAGTTTTTTCTTTTAAACATTATTCACTCTTTCCCTTTCTATTTTTTCTTCTTTCTTTTCTCACTTTACCACACCCAACTGTTTTTCTCTATATAAACTTTCTCCTATATTTTACGTACGTACCCCTATGATAGCAACCTTCAACTTAGAAGATTTACCAGAGTTGAGGTGTATAGCATCTAATGATAGACCAAGGATAAAGCAGGTTCATTATAATAAAACTGAGAATATGAATGGGATAGCTAAATGAATAAGTTTATTTAGGCTTTAAAAAGGGGATCAACAGGTATCGAATTCAACTTGAGAGGATTTTTAGGCTTATAGTAGACTATTTTAGAACATCCTATGATAATTTTTCTAATATCCTTTCCTATGAATTTTAAGAGACTAATTGTAACACCTTGTATTTTTGAGCTAGAATGTAGACTATCATTCCTACGCATCAATGCTCCAAAAGCCTTCCTATTCATTGAGTCCTAATGAGCGTCTAAAATTTGTTTGGATTTTCATTCCAGCAAATCACTGCGAATCTCCCCGCATAGTGGTGAAAATAGCAATGGAATCCTCACCGTATCGAGATAGAGTCCAATTTGGCATTTGTCAATTTCTAGAAACTCATCGTGAATGCACTGTATTGTGGTGAACCTAAAATCAACAATTATCATAATCCAGTGCATCATCGTGATTTCGCCGCACTATAGTGGGCATCTGATAATGCTCAAACTACACGTCTTAATGAGAATGTCAGCGATTATTGTCAATATAAAACCCAACTAGGTTGGGGTCGAATCCCATAGAAAATATGGTGTGAACATAAGTCGTTTATGATTTAATCAACTGATAGTTAAATGTTTCCAAAAATAGGGGGATTTTAGTTAAAAAGTAATTGTTGTTCACTTTAGTTTAAATATTTGTAATCAAGAGTTTATGAAAAACCAGAATTATGTTCACTAGAGGTTTTGGTACTTAATAGATGCTACTAGTGGTTCAAGATTCTCACGGTAGGTAGGACAACAAGTTATCTTTAGCGAAGTTATTCTTAAATGTTTCTCGACCGACTTAAGCATTTAATTACCTAATCCTCTTGGACCTAGGGAATTTATATTCACTATCCAGATTTTACCTCAGGTTAACCAACCTTGTTACAGTGCTGATTATTATACGTAAGTTTATTGTTTCTAAGTCCCTGTTGATAATTCACTTCCCACTATATTTCATTTCTTTCTCAAGAAAATCAAAGCAGGTATTATCTATCATTTGCAACCAACAGACAAAAATTAAAACATCAAAATTATCAAGGAGTCCTACCACCTTTTGAATCTTGAACACTCAACACATTATCAAGACCTAGCCCTAGATCCTATAATTCAAGTTAAAGAAATTTAGCTGCTCATGATGTAACAATAGAAGCAACTAGATGAATTCATTCTTTGAAAGATGAACTTACCAAAAGATGAATAGAAACTAGAGATTCTCAGATTAAATAACCAAAGAAAATCCCAAAATAATGATGATAGTCTCCTTAAAGTAATTGTTTTCTCAAGCCAAAAGAAAAGGGAGAAAAATATCAAAGTATCGTGTCTCAAAACTCAAGGTTCAGGACTCTTAAGAAAACCCTAAACAAGGCTTTAAATAGTTCACCCTAATTATGGAAACAAAATAATAAAATTCAGAAATTCCTTAGATTAGGTGACGCCATTTGTGATAGCCTATCAAGCGGCTGATGACTTTTCACAAATATTGTCAGCTTCCTTTATGCTTTTGGTACTCGCTGCCTAATGCAGACGACAAATGGTGAAGCCCTATTAGCTCCTTGATGACCTATCAAAAATGTCATCAAGGCTTTTCCTCTTCTCTCATGTTCTGCCTTAGGATGATGGTAATCTTGATGACTTATCAGCTCCTTAATGTCCTATCACAAAATATCGTCACAGCTTTTAACTTAGGCCAATTCTTTATCTACTACTGATGATGAATCTTATAGCTTATCACAAGGCTGGTGACTTATCACAAATGTCGTCAGCTACACTTCGCCTTTATTTACTTCAGATTTTAGCTCATTTGCTTCCATTCTTGTTAGTTCTCTAGCATCTTAGCTTCTACTGCAAAATCAAACATAAAGCAATCAAAAACGACAACAGTTGCATAAGACTTCACAATTATTCTTAGTTAAAAGCCTCAAATGTGTTAGTATTAGCTCACACATCAACACCCTCAACTTAAAACAAGTACTTATCCTCAAGGAACTCAACATAACTAAGAGAATATAAAACATATTTAGTAGTCAATCATCCATATCATCTCAAAACACTTTCACCATCTCCAAAGTCAGTCAATTTAAGTAAAATGAAGAACACCAATGCAACATACAAGAGTCAAGATATGGCATCAATTCAGCTTTAACAACCATGCATAGACCAATATTTCACTACCCAAACAACTTAGTAACTAGCAATTAACCAGTGTTCCCTCACAATAAAGAAATCTCCCTCATCTCATATCATGAATTATATATAACCATGGGGACACTCAAAACACTCACTCTCAAAACAAAGTTCCAATCAGTGTATGCCAAGTACCATAGGCTTGCCGTTATTTTTATTACCCAGATCTTCAGATAGGTTAGCTAATTTTACTGTAGGACTTCTCTTAGGCTTGTAATGTAGGCTAGGGGATGGTATGATACTCGATGGTATTTAAAGTGACTAAGACTCCTTGACACTACACTAGCTTTTTCGGGTTTCACTCATTAGCCTTTTCCGCTCTTCTCTTTTATTGATCACAATTATTTAGGATGGGTGCAGTCTTTTCTCAATTACTTATTCTTTTTTCACAAATTTTCTTTTTCTTGCTTTTTTCCTCTGCACCTAGCTTTTTATTCTTTTTTTATTCTACCTTTATTCATACTCATTCTATATCACACATCCCTATGATAGCCACCCTCAACTTAGGCCATTTGATTAAGGCAAGGTGCACAGTATCCAAGGAGGACCAAGGCCAAAATAGGTTCATTATGATCTAAATGAGAAAGTGACAGGTGTCATACAAAGAAATAGGCTAATTAGGCTAAAAAAGGGATCAAGGGATATGATACACATAGGGAAGATCATTTAGGCTAAAGTGAGCTAATATTAAAACGGCCTATGATCCTTTTCTAACCCCTATCCTTCAACCTAGGTAAGACTAACCGGGCAAGTTCTGGCTTTAATATGAAGTGGGAACTGAGTTATATCTCACACACACACTTTGAGAATAGGTATATTACACTCAACTACTCATTCAGTTCGTGCATCTATTTATCAATGATTATTATGTTACTAGAACTAATGCCATACAAAGATGCATGGTGGTCACACTTAAATGCAAATCACTCAGTTTAAAGTAGTAGACCACTTGAAGAGGTGTACAAAAATCACAAAAACAATTCAACTGCCTCAAGTACAAGTATTTCTTCTAGTTGACGACAAAATTTTACAATAACAAATTTACCCTGCACACTCAACTTAAAATCAAACAAAATCTAAACTAAGGGTTAGACTATACCTGGAATAGATCAAACCCAGGGGTCATGGGTTCCTGACCCTACTGTCGTATCTCCATCAAGAGCCTCTCTCTGTTCTGGTATAGCTGGTCTATCAGTCTCTGAAGGTCTACTAGTAGAGGCACCTGCGGCTCTTGCTCAGATGGCTGCCTCCCACCTCTCATTGTTCATTAAGGAATTAATTCTCATATTTTTATCTCCTTATTTTCAGACTTTTTTCTTGCCTTCTTTTCTACTTTTCTTTCTTCATCATTGTTGGGACTCTCTCTTTTCTTTTCCTTTCTTCTCACCTTTCTTCTTCTTTTTATTCACTAGCTCCTCCGTGAGATCAAGCATTAGGATTTCTCCCTCAGACTCCTCAGCTACTGGATCTACTAACACCATAAAGTGGTGCTGCTATAGCTTTCCAACCTCCACCTTTACTTTGTCTAGGTCTAATCTGAATAATGCCATCTCTAGAGATAACCTCTCTATTGAATGTGCATTAAAGTGGTTCTCCAATTCATCAATCCAGCTCGGTAGAGCCTTGTAAGGCTCAAGGGTAGCCTTAACTCTTTTTTCAACTACTGCTGCAAATTTCTTGGCAAAGAGTTTAAGCTGAGCGTCGCACCAAATTCTTATCTCTTTAGTGATAATCTCTCCAAACTTTAATTTGAGGTTAGCCATAAAAATTGTGACTAATATTGCTCTTTCATCCTCGAGGATATTATCACCATCTATGGGCATCAACCACATACATACAATACCCCACCAAAATCTTGCCTCTGATGTCAGGGAGGCCTTGAAGATCCTTTTACTCAGATTTGTTAGCCATTCCGTTTCTCCATCTGCTATGAGTGTGGCTAACCAATTTCGATGATTTTCCTGATGCTTCAACTGGGCATAAAAAGTAGGTAAAGTGTCCCGAGGAGTGAAGTTTAAGCCATGAAGCAACCTATTGATTGTTGCTTCAGAAACATCTACCATTATGCCCCGTAGAAAAACTTTATCCAACAAAGGTTGGTCAGCTTCTTTCTCTCCTACTCTACATATGTTTTCCAAGCGAGCTTGGTAATTTGCATAAAATTCCCTAACTAGTGTAGGGCAAAATAAATTTCCTCCTCGTGTAGTCTATCCCAAATCATAGCCATGAAATTTCTGCTCCACCTCTGGGTACCTGCTCAACCCCTTAGTGATGATGCTCTTCTTCTCAAAGATTGGCCTTTTGACTGTTCTTCTGTTGGTTTTGCGAAGCCCATTAAAGAAGATTTTCTGAGCTTTAGAAATCTGCCATCTAGTGCCATCTCAGACTTCAGGATTCTTGTATTTGACCATTGTTCCCCAAATCGAAGAGTCTTCATCTTCTTGTGGCTCAGCAAAAGGGGATTTAGTTGATGGTCCCTCAGACTCACTCCCCTCGGAATCAGGATGATCTGAATTATGCCCTTCAGATTCAACATGTTTAGACTTGTTGCTCAGAGACCATTTGCTCAGAAGTTGTATGCTCGGATGTTGTTTGATCAGTGTCACTTTTTTCACTCTCCTCCACCTCAACTGGTGGGGGTGGTGGAGTCTTTTTAGTGCTTTACTTCTTCTTTTGCTTCCTGAGCAGAGGCTCTTCCTCTTCATAATCAGACTCTTCATTGAAGAGTCTCCGAGGTACACTTCCCTTGGTTACTTTCTTTGTGGATTTTGAGTTCTTTCCTTTAGGTGCCATTTCAAGACCCGTAGCAAGAGAAAAACCTATAAACACAAACATATTGATCATTGAAATTCCACACCCCTTGAAAAGATTTAGTAATACTTCAGGTCCCAGGTGTGATAACATTTCTGATAAGCCATCACAGTTGTGATAGCTTATCATGAATGTCATCAGCGCTAAACAGAACCCACAAAATTCTTATCGACTTCTCATGATATTTTTGACAAGCCATCATAGTTGTGATATCTTATCATGAATGCCGTCAGCTATAAAAAGAATCGTAACTTAGTTTTACCTCAATTTTTGGTCTTTCTTAAAATCCACTCAATTTTCATTTTTGAGCTAAACTTTTAAACCTTAAGCTTGCACAGCAAACCCTAGTTCCAATTTTTAGCTATTTTTACAAGCTAAACTTGGTTCAAGCTTCTTGGGAACTTAGGTTTTCATTAATTTATCACTTACTACTTGAAAAGAAAGGATAGTTTTTAAGAATACCTGATGGGAGCCTTCAATGTGGTTACACGAGCAAGAGAAAATAAAAAGAGGTTCTTGATTTTGATTACAAACCCACATATACAAGGAAACTTTCTTTTATTTTAGTTGGAGAGACTTTGAAAAGGGAAGAAAATAAACCAAATATGGAAAGAGAATAACTTAAAGGAAATAAAAACTAAGTAGGAAGATGGAAAGGCCAAGCTGTGGGCCGGGTCGGGTCTTTTTAATTTGGCCCACAGTTTCAGCTAATGTTGGGCTTTTTGTGATGACATTTTTGATAAGCCATTACAATTTTGATAGCTTATCACAAATGTCGTTGGCCTTATCAGAAATTACCTCAGAGCTTCTATTTTTGACAATAAAGTTGATGGTTTATCATAATTGTGACAACCCGTAAAAAATGTCATCAGGAGCATTTGGCCGGATATATCGATTTTACCTTCTTTGAACTAGAACCTAACTACAAAAATAAATAATTTGCTGGAATATAAAAATTTTAGGTTGCCTCCTAAAAGCACCTAATTTACTATCGTGACACGACTTGGTTATCTTGACTACTCAGACTTTACCAAGACAACCTGTTGATACCCCTTTACCATCTTCACAGAATACGTCCACGATTGAGAAAACACTCATCTCCTTTGCCGGTGTCATGGATGAGTGTATTTTGAATCTTGCTTCCTTGTCATTGAACCTGAACTTCAGCTCATTCAGTTCCATATCCACTATCACTCTCTCAGTTGAAAGGAATGGCCTACCCAAAATGATGGGCACTTCAAAGTCCACCTCATAGTCTAGGACTACAAAGTCAACAGGCAAAATGAAGTCGGCCACCTTTGCCAATACATCATATAATATACCCACTAGCCACTTTACAGACTTATCTGCCATCACCAATCACATGTTTGTCAGGGTAGGATCACCTAAACCCAGTTACTTGTACACGAGTGGCATTATTTTTATACTGGCTCCCAAATTGCATAGTGCTTTTGTGAAATTCAGGGACCTAATAGTTCACGGGATGGTAAACGCTCCCGGATCTGCCTTTTTCTACACTACAGCCATTGTAGAGATAATGCCACAATGAAAGAGATTGTCCTCCAGCTCATGGCAAACCTTCCATGTCTTAGTCACAAGGGTCTTCATGAACTTTGTGTATCCTAGCATTTGCTCAAGTGCCTCAACCAAAGGCACATTTATTGTTAATTTCTTGAGCATTGCCATGAATTTGCTGAATTTTTCATTATCAACCTTTTTTTTCAACTGCTGAGGAAATGGAGGTGGTGGTCTTGGGATAGTTTTCATCACTACCTCCTTCTCCTTCTCTTTGTCTTTATCCGGAGCATCATCAGAATTATCCAGCTTTTGAAACTCCACTGGACCACTATTTTCCAGATCAACATCAACTACCTCATCAAATACAGGTTTACCCATAAAAGGGCCAGGTAATATCTTACCACTTCTAGTGGTAATAGCCATGCATGAGCCATTATTCTGAGGATTTTGGACCGTATCACTTGGTAACATTCTGCTCTTCCTCTGGTTGAATATTGTAGAAAGTTGGCTCATCTACTGCTCTAACTATTGGTAGAGTGTGAGTGCACTAACTGACTTATTAATGTCAGATTGTTCTTCATAGTGGTCACACCAGAGTTGGTAGCTTCCACTCCCTTCAACAACTTAGCCATCATGTCCTCCATGGACATCTTTTCAAAACTTGTTAAAGCAGCTTCACGATTTCTAGGAGGAACATATAGCTTGCTCCTATCATTAATATTCCTCTAATTTCCTTGCTCCCTATCTTTATAAAAAGGCTTATCATAGTAACTCCGACCTTGATTCCCTTGGATATTGCCTCAAAAATCCCCCTGATTATTAACATAGTTAGCCTCTTCATCTGCATTAGCCTCATTTTTATCCTGAGATCCCATAGCTTTCACCTTTTTAATCTTGCTTGATAGTAAGTGCTTGGTTAGTAAGCCCATCTATGTTTTAAGGTGATCCATGTATTGATTATGTTTCTCTTCTTTTTTGCGTTGTTTCATAGTAATACCTACAGAAGTAATGAGGCTGGCCACCACAGAGTCTCTGGTAGGCCATGCTCGACTCTGTTTGGTCATTCTGTCCAGTATCTCTGAAGCCTCAGGGAATGTAAGATCAGAAAATGAACCACCAGTAGTATTGTCTACAATTGGGTTTGTAACGGAGTTAAAAGCCCTGTACAAAGTCTCCATCAAATGTAGGTTCGTCATATTATAGTTTAGACATTGTGTCAGCTTCTTCTTGAATCTTTCCTAGGTTTCATGCAAGGCTTCAATTAGGAGCTACCTAAAGTTACTGATCTCTTCCTTCAAATGTACCCTCTTGGAAGGCAGAAAGAATGTTTTTAGGAAAGCTCTTTTCAACTGACTCCAGTTAGTTATAGAATCGGGTGTCAGCTCATTTATCCACAATGTTGCCTCCCCAGACAGAGACAACGGAAACAATTTCAACCGGATAGCATTCTTGCCCACTCCTAGGTTATCAAAAGATTTGTAGATGGTGAAAAAATTCACCAAATGCAAGTTTGGATCATCCCCAGGAAGGCCACCAAACAACCCCTTCAGATTTAGGAGTTGAATTATCGTACTCGTAATGTTGAATTTTTCCCCAGGTTCTAACGGTGGAGAACTAATTGTAACCATTGAGCCTGCTCCATTCATTCCATCATTATCATCATTGAGATCATACTAGACTGGCTGGTACTCTTGCCTTTCTCAGAATAGAAGGTTCCTGTTAACATTACGTCGTACTAGTGCAGCTATTTGCTTTGCATGCCTTGGGTTACTAAGATTCAACAACTCCTCGTCTCCCAAATCTTCATCCTTAAGATTTAGATGTCGTGCTTTTTGCACGACATTTTTCACATTCACCAAAGCTCTAGCTAAGGCTGCAAATCTATTAGCCTCTTGCTGTTCTGACATTCTTCCAATTCATTGCGGTTCTGGATTAGGTGGTAATAACGGTTCTCCAAAACTTCTGGTTCTTTGCATACACTATAAAGATCCTTCAATTAAACAAAAACAACAAATTAATGTAAAACTAGGAAACTTGACTAACAGTCAATTAGTGCACACAAACTTTAGTTTTCAACCATATTCCCCAGCAACGACGCCATTTTTGATAACGCTCAAACTACACCTCTCAACAAAAATGTAAGCGATCAATGTCTGTATAAAAACCAACTAGGTTGGGGTCAAATCCCACAGGGAATATGGTGTGCACGTAAGTCATTTGTACTTTAATCAACTGATAGTTGGATGTTTTCAGAAATAGGGGGGTTTTAGTTAAAAAGTAATTGTTGGTCACTTTAGTTTAAATGTTTGTAATCAAGAGTTTATGAAAAACCAGAATTATGTTCACTAGGAGTTTTGGTAGTTCACAGATGTTACTAGTGGTTTGAGATTCTCATGGTAGGTAGGACAAAAAGTTATCTTTAGCGAAGTTATGCTTAAATGTCTCTCCACCTACATAAGCATTTAACTACCCAATCCTCTCAGACTTAGGGAATTTATATTCACCGCCCAGATTTTACCTCAGGTTAAACAACCTTGTTACAGTGCTGATTATTAAGCAGAAGTTTAGTGTTTCCAAGTCCCTGTTCATAATTCACTTCCCACTATATTTAATTTCTTTATCAAGCAAATCAAAGCAGGTGTTATCTATCATTTGCAACCAACAGACAATAATTAAAACATCAGAATTATAAAGGAGTCCTACCACCTTTTGAATCTTGAACACTCAACACCTTATCAAGACCTACCCCTAGATCCCATAATTCAGGTTAAAGGAATTTAGCTACTCATGATGTAATAATCGAAGAAACTAGATGAATTCATGCTTTGAAAGATGAACTTACCAAAAGATGAATAGAAACTAGAGATTCTCAGATTAAATAACCAAAGAAGATCCCAAAATAATGATGATAGTCTCCTTAAAGTAATTGCTTTCTCAAGCTAAAAGAAAAGGGAGAAAAATATCAAAGTATCGTGTCTCAAAATTCAAGGTTCAGGACTCTTAAGAAAACCCTAAAAAAGGCTTTAAATAGTTCACGCTAATTATGGAAACAAAATAATAAAATTTAGAAATTCCTTAGATTAGGTGACTCCATTTGTGATAACCTATCAGGCGGCTGACGACTTCTAACAACTGTCATCAACTTCCTTTATACTTTTGGTACTCGCTGCCTAACACTGAAGATAAACGGTGAAGCCCTATCATCTTCTTTATAACCTATCATAAATGTTGTCAATGCTTTTTCTCAGCTCTCATGTTCTGCCTTAGGCTGACGGTAATCTTGATAACTTATCAGCTCCTTGACGTCCTATCATAAAATGTCATCACAACTTTTAACTTAGGTCAGTTATCTATCTGCTACTAATGATGAAGCTGATATCTTATCACAGGGCTGACGACTTATCTCAAATGTCGTCAGCCATACTTCACCTTTATTTACTTTGGATTTCAGCTCATTAGCTTCCATTTTTGTTGGTTCTCTAGCATCTTAGATTCTACTACCAAATCAAATATAAAGAAATCAAAAATGACAAAAGTTTCTTAAGACTTTGCAATTATTCTTAGTTAAAAGCCTCAAATGTGTTAGCATTAGCTCACACATCAGTATCGCGATAACCCACTCAGCGCGTTGTGGTAAGCCTAAAAAATGGGATTTCTTCTACAACTTTTAAGTCTGAGGGTAGTGTCATCTTTTCCCTATAATTCCTAGTCGTATTAACTGGTGATTAAAGCATTTTAGGGTAGAGTACGCCCATTTTTACTTAGATTTCTTAAGAACAAAAACCCTAACCTCTCTCCCAAAGATCAAGAACTGATCCCCAAGTTTAAGATTTCAAGAAAAAGATCAAGATCTGACTTCCATCTTTCAAATCTTATAATATAAGGTACGTGGAGTTTTCCTAAAACTACATGAGATTGTTCAAAACACTTTGAATATGGTTTAACGTTTAGAAATCATAAATTTTCAAAGGGGTTTTGAGATTTACATTTACAATTGTGCATTATGAACTCTTTAATAATATTATAGCTTTGGTCTTGAGGACTCCCCTTAAAAATTAAACTTTTACTTATATATATAAATGCATGAACTTGATAAGTTTAAATGTTGGATTGAGAGCATCAATGATTGGAAGTCCCTCTCTTGTTTAAAGATTTCTTATTTTCGTAAGTCATGATTTATTTGAATTTATTTTGTGAAGTACGTTATAGATGCCTTTATGGTTTTAAGACTTGATTATGATTTTGTAGTGAAGAGGGGGTATTGAATTTGGTGTTAATGGTTAAATATGTTTATTAAGAAAATTGTATGTTTTGTCATAAATTTCATGGCCACCACATGTTTCTTGAAAAACTGGAATAATGACTTTTACATAATTTGACAAATTCTTTGAAGCATGAGTTTTCCTAAATTATTTGAAGTATGGTGGTCCAAACTTTATGCTTTGGAAAAAAATACTGTAAATGATATTAAATAGCTTAGATACTACTTGCAAGTCTTGGTATGATGCTACCAATTCAGATAATACCATAATAATAATACAGAACAAAATAGAAAGCAGAATTCATTCAGATTTTTAGATTTTGAACTTAGGATGATTCATATTTAGAAAAGGCTAAAATTAGGCTTAAAGAGAGTTAGGTGGTTACCCAAAGAAGGCACGAGTTTAAGAAACTCATTGATGAAATTGTATTTTGTTGATATAGGTTTATTATTTCCCTAAGAGGGATTGTATGCTAGCCTAATGCCTTGGGGAATATTAGATTCAGATACTTCAACCGTTGTGGGTAACTTGGGTTGGGGCTTAGCCGTCGAGTTAATGGAAGATCCCATATTTCTCGTGGGAAAATTTCAGATATGTAGGGTGTACCACCTAGCTTAGAAGTAATATAAAGCATAGAATTTCATTGACAAGATTGTTTTAGGATCATTTGAGATGTCCCATGTATTCTAAACTATTCCATGCATAATGTTTTTATGACTTCCTTTCACCTATGTTATATATGTATAAATTCATTATTACTCTGCATTCTAGTACATCTGTATTGACTCCTTATATTCTAGAATCCGAGGCACAGTTCTGCAGTCCCATACAATAGTAGATCCATGTATGCCAGAAGTTACAGTTGGTGAGCCTTCTCTTTTTCAAATGGCATGATTTTTTGATATCATTATTTCTTTCTTTTTATGGTCTACTGGGGGCCTTATCCAGGTTTGTCTCAGACGTATGATGGCTAATGTAATGTTAGAGATTTCGCAGATGGTTGTCATATGTTTAGAATTTTTAGAATTTCCCTTTTTAAATTATTCAAGTTTATGAGATTTACCATGGTTCCGTCATGAATTATTTTTCGCAAATTTTCTTATACTATATGAATATTATGCATGATTACCATATTTAGAAGAGCGCTCGGGCCTTCATAGATCGGGATGGTCGTTATGGCTAGGGCCTTGACTCGGGTTGTGACAAACTTGGTATCAGAGCATGGTTTATAGTACCAGGGTATCTACAAAATTGTGTCTAGTAGAGTCTTTCTTATGGATGTGTTGTGCACCACACCTATAATCAGGAAGTTATCGAGAATTTAGGAGTTGTTTCCCTTTCTTTCATACTCTAGTTTGTACTATAGAGTCATCCATAAGAAAGTTATGCAAGTCCATTACTCATTCTAATTTCATGGGTCATGCCTCATTATTGAGGCAATACAAGTTTGAGAGTCTATCTCCCCCAACGATGTGGTTCTCTCTGATTTAGTTACCTAGGAATGTTATAAATTTGCACAAGGACTTGAAAGGAGTCCATAAGTGCTTTAAAGTGTGTTTATTTAAGAATATACCCCTATTTGTATCAGTCATGCAGTTGAGCTTGAGGTATGGAGTGTATTCAGTCTCCTTTAATAAATTCTTGTTGCGGATACCAAGTTTAAGGATAATGATGTGTAGAAGAATATTAGAACTGAATTTCCACCCGAGTAGTAGTGTATGTTAAAGTGTCATGACCCATTGGTAGTGAGATGGGCCAAGAAATTAGAGATATGAAGTTACAAGGTTAGAAGTCAGAGTGAGGGTGACTTTTGCTTAAATAAATAGTTTGTTGTATAAACCATTAATTGAGGGATGTTTTGCCATTTTATAGTGATAGAATAATATAGTAGCAATAATTATAGATTGTATGGTAGTCTTTGAAGGAAGTGATTGGACATGAATATTAATTATTCCAAAAAGAGAAGAACCTAAAAGTGGATAGTTATGGTGGTTATAGAAATCATTTATAAGTGGTAAGTAGGAAGGGGTAGATTAGTTAATAAGTTGTAGGTAGAGGTTCATTAGTGTCTATTGAATTTTGAAGATCATTGTGATGTATGATAAAGTAAGTATGATGTGAGGAATTAGAATATGTTGATAAGATTGAAATGAGTTATATTATAAGATTAAGATAGACTAATCCTATCATGTGAATTTACCCCCCTTTGATGGTCTTTTTCTTTAAGTAGTAGTAAATTAGTACTTTATGTGAGAAGGTATGCAGTGGATTTTGAATTGTAATAGTAAGGTTATGGCAGGGGTATGATTATAGGTAGTATTTAAGTAAAGTGAAGTATTTGATTAATTTCCCAATTTAATGGACTAGTGTAGTATGTGGCAGGCTTTACCGGTGGTATATAATTGAGGATAGACAATAGGCTTGAATTTTAGATATGGAGTGTACTGGTGAGAATAATAGGTCGAGATTGATGATGCATCATTTGTGGGAATTAATTAGTAGGCCTGATGTGATGTGCAAAATGTCCTAGGTTGATGATTTATGAAAAGTTTAAGTGGTAATCATGAGGTATATGTGTACACGAGGACTAGTGTTAAAATAATGAATTATGGTTGAATCATTAAGTTGATAAGAACTTGAGTATATGGAATAAATTGAACCCCTGGTTGCAGGTTGCTAAATAAAGTTTTATGTGTATAAGTGTTTTTGTACCTAGATTTAATTCTTGAATCTTATAGTATGGAGAAGTCTGGGAAGATGCTGTATGGTGCTCTCTAGAGTTAAATTGAGGAAAAAAATAGGTAGGCAACACCTTGGGTATAGTTTTACAAATTTTTGTGAAGTTATAGGTTATGTGATTGGAGGTGTAATAATAGTATTCTAAGGAATTGAAGATGAAACGTTAAGTAGTTAGAAGCGTGGGTGTCTATGCCCATGAAAATATTAGTCGTAAGTTGATGACTTTGGGAGTTAGAAGAAATTACGATTAGTGTCCCTGAAAAGGGATGTCCTAGAAAATAATTTAGTGTCTTTGTATTAGAGACTAATGAAAGGAGTTTGTTTTCATGTATGTACTGATACCCTATTTATGATAAGGAGTATGGCTATGTGCACATATAAGAGTAGGAGTTGTAGAGTGATGGCTATAGAGGCTAGCAGAAGTTAAGAGTAGTATTTACAGAAAAGCAAGGCCTTCAGAGTATAGTTCTTCAGGGAGAGTTTAGAGTTTAAGTGTGTGGTGATGTCTCTTTTATGTTGAGAGTTATGGCTATAGATTTGATAAGGGGTTATGTTTGTAAGTCTAGGATTGTGACTTTAATCTAAAGAGGAGATGGGGAATTAAGTTAGTTTCTGAATTTTTCTCAATGTGGCAAGTTGCGGGGATGAGTCATGATAAATCTATTCTTACTCAAGGATACTCCTCCTATTTCCATCTCTGAGATTATTCTGGTAATGTCCTATGTTATGTGTTCAAGTCAGGCCTATGCCTATGGTTTGAGTTCTCTATGGACTTATGTTTATGATCTGACCTCCAAACTGGAAGCAATTATGCCTCTTAGTAATCCATTTTTCATGTATTCAAGCCATATGTTATGTTGTTTGTGATCTATGAAAATCTATGTCTCTCAACATGCTTGGTCCTAAGAAAATATGTTTCTATATGTCACTGATTCATCCTCTATTGGGTTTAACCAAATTGATAAAGTTTATGCAAACTCATGGAAAATCTCAGTTCCTTAAATAAGGAGCAATCGCTTTAAGTGAAATCCTTGTCTTAGTTGTTAACGACATAAATTTTGGCTTTATGCCATATAGCTCATGATATGTGCATCCATATTTCTCATTTTGGTCTGTCCTAAGGAAAATATGTTGTGTTGTGTTCGTGCTGAACTACCCTTTACTTATGATCCAAGTAGTTGATATATGAATCACTTCATGTTTATTTTATTGTATCTTTATTTCATGTCCCTCCTTGAGTTGTACAATAAGTATAAGTTATGGTTTGACAAGTGTTACTTCCATTCATGATGCTTATGCCTGGGTCCTTCAATAACCCTCTGTATGTTAGTATAATGGTTGTTGTGGAAGTGTGGTGATATCTTAGGTAGGGGAGTAGATGATCTTAAATGTGAAAGATTTGATGTGATTTCTTTAGCAAAAATTATAGGAGAGAGAGGAAAAAAAAGAGATGAACTTTTGTTGTGTGAAATAGCTAAGAAGGAAAAATGTGTTAAAAATATTTGTGAGAGTGATTGAAATTGTTGGTCTTAGTGGGGACATCCATGAAGTGGGTATAATAACGACAGGCTTGAATATTGTGATTGATGAAAGCTCAACCCATGTACTATGTGGATTAGTATTCCATGAATTAAAAACCCAAGGGTGTTTGATGATATTAATAAGGTGAAGAAATTTCTCAAGGAGATGTATGGTACAGGGTCCTGTAGCTTAAGTTACCACCTTATTATTCGAGTTAGGCTTCAACATAAAAGCGTTTTTCATTAGGACTCAAACTCTTCTGGTTAGATGTGTGATTGGATAATTGTAAGTTGAAAAGTGTGAAGTATGTTATTTATTGTTTGGGGCGTAGACGATTAATACCTCTAAGTTTAAGTCTATTCGTGGTGCCTTGTAAGGTAGAGAATGCTTCAAATCCTATCTTCCATGAAATCTTATTTCATTATTAGTACCAATATAAATCAGTCTATGATCATCAAATAAACCCAAGCCTTATGTTGTCATGATTATAATTCATAGAACTCATGTGCAAGATCATCCCTATGTAAAATCTCACTATCCCATGTTTCGTTCTTTCACGTTTCATTAGGGATTATCATGAATCTCGTTTGATGCCTTTGCATAGTTTCTTTCGGAAAAATATTCAATGTAAGGTTTAGTTCTTTATTCTACACTTATAGAGTTTCAAAAAGTCCCTACCCATCATTCGGGGATGAATGATCCCAAGGGGGAGATAATGTAACACCCCGCAGTTTTGAGCTAGAATGTAGACCGTCATTCCTACATGTCAATGTTCCAAAAGCCTTCCTACTGATTGAGTCTTGATGAGCATCTAAAATTTGTTAGGATTTTCGTTCCAGCAATTGCAATGGAGGAAAATTCGGCATTTGTCAATTTCCAAAAACTCATTGCGAGTGTACCACACCACAGTGAAACCTAAAACGGTAATTGTCACAATCCAGTGAGTCACCGTGATTCCGCTGCATCGCGGTGGGTATCGCAATGACCCACTCAGCGTGTCACGGTAAGCCTCAAAAAGTGATTTATTCTGCAACTTTTAAGTTCGAGGGTAGTTTCGTCTTTTCCCTACAATTCCTAATCGTATTAACTGGTGATTAACACATTTTTAGGATAGAGTATGCCCTTTTTACTAAAATTTCTCAAGAACAAAAATCCTAACCTCTCTCCTAAAGATCAAGAACTCATCCCTAAGTTCAAGATTTCAAGAAAAAGATCAAGATCCGGGTTCCATCTTTCAAATATTATAATCTAAGGTAAACACTTTGATATGGTTTAAAGTTTAGAAATCATAAATTTGCAAAGGTGTTTTGAGATTTACGTTTACAATTGTGCATTATGAACTCTTTAATAATATTATATCTTTGGTCTTGAGGCCTTCCCTTAAAAATTGAACTTTTACTTATATATATATATATATATATATATATATATAAATGCATGCACTTGATCAATTTAATTGATGGAGTGAGAGAATCAATGATTGGAAATCCCTCTCTTGTTTAAAGATTTCTAGTTTTCGCAAGTCATGATTTATTTGAATGTATTTTGTGAAGTACGTTACAAATGCCTTTGTGTTTTTAAGACTTGATTATGGTTTTGTAGTGAAGAGGGGGTATTGTATTTGGTGTTAATGGTTAAAGATATTTATTAAGAAACTTTCATGTTTTGTCATAAATTTCATGGCCACCACATGTTTGTTCAAAATCTGGAACAATGACTTTTACATAATTTGACAAATGCTTTGAAGCATGAATTTTCCTGAATTATTTGAAGTATGGTGGTCCAAACTTTATGCTTTGGAAGAAATACTGTAAATGATATTGAATGGCTTAGATACGACTTGCAAGTCCTGGTATGACGATATCAATTCAGATAATACCATAGAAATAATACAGAACAAAACAGAAAGCAAATTTCATTCAGTTTTTTAGATTTTGAACTTAGAATGATTCATGTTTAGAAAAGGCTAAAATTGGGCTTAAAGAGAGTTAGGTGGTTACCCAAAGAAGGCACAAGTTTAGGAAACTCATTGTCTGAAATAGTGTTTTGCCGATATGGGTTTATTATTTTCCCAAGAGGGATTATACATTGGCCTAGTGCCCTAGGGCGTATCAGATTCAAATACTTCAACCCTTGTGGTAAAATTGAGTTAGGGGCTTGGCCGTCGAGTTAATGGAGGATCCCATATTGCCTGTGGAAAAATTTCAGATATATAGGGTGTACCACCTTGATTAGAAGTAATACAAAGCATAGAATTTCATAGACAAGATTGTTTTAAGATCATTTGAGATGGCCCATGTTTTCTAAACTATTCCATGCATAATGTTTTTATGACTTTCTCTCAACTATGTTATATATGTATAAATTCATTATTTTGGATGATCTGCATTCCAGTACATCTGTATTGACCTCTTATATTCAATGATACGAGGTACAGTTCTGCGGTCCCATACAACAGTAGATCCGTGTGTTTCAGAAGTTGCAGTTGGTGAGATTTCACTTTTCCGGAAGGCCTGATTTGCAGATATCATTGTTTCTTTCTTTTTATGGTCTACTGGGGGGATTTTCCCAGAGTCGTCTTAGACATATGATGGCTAATGTAATGTTACAGATTTTGCAGACGGTTGTCACATGTTTAGAATATTTAGAATTTTCCTTTTAAAATTGTTCAAGTTTATGAGATTGACCATGGTTCCATCATGAATTATTTTCCGCAAATTTTCTTATACTATATGAATATTATGCATGATTACCAGACTTAGAAGAGCACCCGAGCCTTAATGGTTCGGGATGCTCGTCACGGATAGGGCCCCGGCTCGGGTCGTGACACTAAGAAAAAAAGTTCTAGAAATCACACACATGCTAACTAGGTTATTATCTCACAACACACCTAGCTCAAGAATACACAAGCAGTCACTACCTATCTAGTTCATCCTTAGTTACGCTACAGTTAGCATGCCTATAATTCTAATGCCATAATGAGATCAATGTTGGTTACAGTTCATAGTAAACACACAAAACAACTAACATACCACAAAGATTTTCAAAGAGATATTATTTAAACACAAAACTCATATTTGCATGCTTTTTTTATTTTGACTGGGCCAAGTTCTCTTATTTTTCTCTTAATTGCACAAACAACATAAAAACATACATAAAACACAAACAAAACCTTTTAAAGATGTTGGTTCTAAATAGATAGTGCATATGAGTGAAAAGAAACACAACAAGAATAAACCTTGGGTGTAGCATACCCCCACCCCCAACTAAGAAACAATGGAATTTCCTAAATGCATAATAATTGTAAAAATAAAGACCTAGGTTAGGGACATACCTAAGGAGCACTAGATGTCTATTGTGGATAGAACAGTCAGGGTCACAGATGCAACCACACCATGCTATCCAACTTAGAGTAGTCGGGGTCACAGATACAACCCCTCTATGCTCTCCAACTTCAGTGGTATCAACGGTGGTCGTGTCACAATCAAATTAGCACTGATGGCGACTGATGCACTCAATGATGGTATTGCGAGGGAAATATTTCCACCCCCTCCACAACACTACTAGCAACATCATTATTAATGCGACCTAACCGGGGCCTTATTGTAATGGGCATCCTAAGTCTGACCGGGATCGGAGACCACCCCTATTAACCAACCCAACCTCTAGCCGCCTGCCCTGAGTTTGCTGAATTTGGAGCATGTATCAAGATAGTGAAACTTCTCACATAAAGAATCTGGGATAAGATCACAACTATGACAAACCCAACTGAGTCCAACCAATTCATACAAACATTCCAACCATACCATACCTTACCAAAGCAAGGGCCATAAACAAGGCCATAACCAAAGATGTTCCAAAACATAATATAATTAATTCCAAAATGAAATATGATGGAATAGTGAGAAATTATGCCGGGAGATGCCAGCCTCCCAGCTTATTCTAATGCCAAGGCTGACATCAATACGGATCCCGCCTATTCCAACCCATAGAAGTACCACAATGCCTCAAACCAAAAGATTAATAAAATTCGGTTGGGATATGCCCCCAACTATAGCCAAAACCAAAGAAAATCAAAAACCAAAGAAAATAAAAGTGTCTAGAAATATCCATAACATGAAATGGCGCCTTTCGAAAGTATGGAAGCACACCACTTTAGTTCAAATGTTGTCCCCAAGTCAATCTCTATACAGGAGGAGTAGAACAGTCGGTTCCTACATAGCATGGGTATACAAGCATTAGTAGATGGGTTAGCGGGTAAACACTAGCATGATCTCAGGAAAAGGATAAAATAATTCCATTTATAAAACTAAGTAAAACCATCCATATGCACATAACCATACATTTATATGTGTATATATATATGTATATATATACCCATGTTGGGAAAAAGGATCAGGTTTCGCATGCCTTTGAAACCTTTTCCTAAACTGTGTAGCTTTGTCATCCTAAACCACCCATGGGCTATATGGGTTCAAATCCCCTTGCTGAAAAGGCCCTAGTATGTGTAGCCGCACGACCATGAAAGAAAACCTTGGGATGACTAGTATATCCCCACAAATATAGTATGGCATCACGCATATGGTCATCAAGATCAACCTCATATCGATAAATATGAGTTTTTAGTTTAGGCCTCCCGGGGCCTCCACCTTTCATGGCTTTGCTACACATTCTGGCATTATTACCTAATTAAAACCAATTTCAAAATAACCAAATCATTATCCATTAACCAAGGCTATTAATATTGGTATCATTATACCAATCCTTACTTCCAAGTATTATCCATAGCAAACCATGTATGGGTTTAAGGGGACTTTTTAGAGCCTTTTCCATGTACTTTTATTCAACACAATAGCTTCAACACTAAGTGGACATAAATTGATCTTACAAGAAGAGTAAAGTCGGTCATCAAAAGGATCAACTAGTGTATCGACACTCATAACATATACATCATCAATAAGAGGCAAAGAATTAATAGACTCACAAATAGGTAAGCTACTACTCACATTCAATGGGCTACTAGCCACACAATTATCATTCATATGCACCAAAGTGTAAGAGTTAGCTATTTTACCTTGAAGTTTTTGAGTATATTCTTATTTACCATGGTTTGAAGGTCCTCCACAAGCTTTGGCAGCTTCTAAGTTTCCCCTAGTCAAGTCTTTAAAGGGAATATTCTTCTTTAGCACTTGTTCTCTCTGCTTGCTATGTTGGTACCTACACAAAAGTCCTTAGAAATAGAAGGGCAAACAAAGTTAGCTCGATTTAGTGGAAAACCCCTTACTTCACTCCTCACAACCTCTCCCATTTCAACTCTCAGATTTCTACCTTGCATACCCTTACTCCTCTCAATCTTTTATCTTTCATAATTATTTAGATTGGAGTAAGTGTTCACTTTTCTTTGAGGATTTGGAAGAATAGACATAATGGGATGATTTCCCAATTGGTCTCTTACAACCTTAGGTGAATTTTGTACACATGGAACTCTATGTTGTGCAAACTAATCGGCACCCATGCTTAAATGACCTTGTTTCAAGGGAAAGATATCACACCATACCTCCTCATAGTATTCAAATTAGTTGAAGACAACCTTCAGTCTCTTGGTAACCTTATACCTGTCCAAGGGATATCAAACGAGTAGCGGTTCTCGAAACAACCCTAAATGGTCAACCATGGGTGGAATGATATAGTTTTTATAGCACCTATCATCTAGCAAAATGTGGCAGCCCAGAACCCTACAAATACTTACCTTTCTAGAGTGAACATTCCTTCTTGGATCAACATTGTAAGGCTTAGTATACCCCCGTGGGCACATAAGTACCCCTTGGCTTTAGTGATGCATACCCTCTTCTTCTCATGGGAAAAACTCCATTATAACTAGTCTACAAATTCATACCACTTTGACCTTGATAAGAAGTACTACAATGTGAAGAATATGAATCTTCATACTCCACACGTGCACTCTCACCATAGCTCTCACCACCTTTGCAAATGAATGGGTTATACCTTACACCAATTCTAGGTTTGGAGTAGGAAGTGTAAGACTCCTCACATGCCCCATATTCATCATAAGAATTAGGGACTTCATTCACCTCATTTTATCCTTCAAACCTATAACCCTCTAAGCAGACCATGTCTTGATCATGTTTATTTTCATATCTCCCATAATCTCCATCTTCATTGTAGCCATAAAATCCTTTACTACAATCATAGTATCCCATGTTGTAGTCACAATAATCCGCGGCTATCAAAGACATGTTACCCTTATATCACCTTGTACCAACAAAATGAACAAACAATATTAGTAGTAAAAGTTCCCCACTAATACTCGTATGCACTCACCTTTGTGATCCTCACAATTGGAGCACTGAATATTGAAAGTTGCTTATATTTCGGTAGTCAATAAGGTGTCAATCACTACTTTGCGATCGGGATAGATCCTTGTTTGATCAACTCAAGACACAAAACAAAATATACTTATGAACTTAAAACAAAGAAATTACGACGAATTTAAAATGAGAAAAAGCACACAAAGAACGAAAACTTGAAGAAAATGTATTCAAAAACTAATTCACAATCTATTAGGTGATTAATCATTGCTAATTAGTACTAGAATAAAAAATGGAACTTAAAAATAAAGAAAAGAAACTTAGAATCTGAAATTTGAGGCTTAGGTCATTTTTGGAAGGGTGGTGATGTGGAAGCCTTGGATTGGGCATTGGAATTGTTGAAATTTGAAAAAGTTTTCTTGTCTTCAATTTGTATTGATCAATTTTTTCAATTTGGAATGGTGAAAATCAGATTTGGGAGGGGATACAACAAGAATTGGAGCCTCTTTATCAAATTTAGAAAGGTTTGACTTCCTTGCACCTTTTTGGAAAGACACCTTTTTGAAAGGTTGTTGGCTCTTTCCTCTTTTGTTTATCTTGGTAGGTTCCCTATGTCCCTTTGGTAAGACAATTTTTGAAACCCTTTTGTCTCCTTGTATCCTTGGTATATTCTTGGGAAATGTTTTCAAGACAAACAAGGGCCACACTATCTTGTCTCCACTCATTTGGATCAAATAATGCCCCTTTGAGTGTTCTTCCTCAACATTACATGAAGAATAACAAGAACAACAATAACACTCAAAAATTGAATCCAAGACAAATGAGCTCAAAATTAAATGATTTTGGAGTCCTTTTGCTCACGTTAAACTCCACAACAACAACAACAATCCAAAAATTTTGAGAACTTGTTCATGCTCAAATCCTCAAAAACAACAACCTTCAAAATTCAAGAACAATTCAAAAATGGCTCAAAATTCGAATCTAGACTCTTTTAGAGTTAGTGAAGAAGCGGATAACACTAGAAACAACAAAAACACATAAAAATCTCCTAAATCTAAGTGTCAAATTTCAGCCAAAGTACAAAATGGGACAAAATATCTTTTTTTCTGATTTTCGGTTTTTTAACACTTTTTTATATTTTCAAGTTAACAAGCCCAAGATTGATCTAGTAGTAACGAAATCAATCCTTGCTTTGATACCAAAGGATATGGAGATGATTATGAAGCACTAAAATAGCCAACAACACAACACAAAATCGAGAACAATTTGAACAACTATCTTTGGCCACAACACACAATACTGAGACAAGTTAACAAAAATGCAATAATGTAAAGATAGATTGCTTGACATACGAGATTACAAGAAATAGGAAACAAACTGTGGATCAAATGAGAAGACCCCAAAGACATGTAATAATCAACACCAATCTCTTACGGTGACCGCTAAGGGAATCAAATCCATTTACAACCACCGTTTCTAAGTAATAATCAATAATGACATTTCCAAGCCCTACACTAATGGATTTTCCAAGCCCTACAATAGTTGTAACACTCCCAATAGAGTTCAAGAATATGTTTCTTAAATATTCATCATCCAAAAACTAAGGAGAAAATGACCTAATAAGGGACTATTTATGGTCTATTACAAATAAAAGCTAAAATGACCAAACCATCCTTAATGAGAGGGGCATCCTTTTAGTGAAAAGGAGGGGTGGTCTTGGAATGTTTAAAGATCTTCAAGGCTCCAAAACCGTGGGTTCCACTTTGTACTCTCTAGTGGGCATCAAAGTCAAGCCCCAAGAAACCTTCCACCCATGCGATTTCTCTATGGTGTGCTCAAATCGGCCCCTTCATGTATGTTCTCGTGCTCTCGATGCTACCAAAGCTTTATTCTTCATGTATTGGCCTCTCAAGATGTCATCAAAAGCTATGGTGGCAATTTGGCTCGTATCATGTGATACAAATCAACTATAAATATGCAAAAAAAAAAAGATGAAAACAACACTAAGGCAGCAAACACAAGCCGAGAATGAGAAGAAAACATTCAAACACAACAAATACAATAAGATAAAGATAGTAAGGCATATATTATTACTAGAATAGGAACTAAAGTTTGTATCAAATAATAAAACCCCTAAATACTCACAATAACAACACCACACTCTTATAAAGACATCAAAGCAACCGGAATCCCCACGCAATCCTTGTTTCTAAATGGGTAACCAATACCAAATGAATCCACGTTCGGCCATAAGTGAATCCACACTTGTCACAAGTGAATCCACACTTGTATAAACACTCTCTAAGAGATGTATTTCAAAATATAATCAATTTTGAAGTCCCAAATATATTACATAGTACATGTCCCAAAAGTCCCTTAATGAGACCAACAAAAGGGGCAGCCTTGGATTTGGAGTGTTTAAAGGCCTTATTCACACTTCAAAGCTTGTTCTCTTGGTTGGGAATCCCCCATGCTCAAGTCTTTATGTATTGGCTTCCAATCATGTCCTCGAAAGCCAAGATTCCCGTTAGACTCGTATCATCCTCCCTTTCTTGAAAAGGATTCAACCTCGAATCCGAACCTTGCAAAATAGTAGGAGACACAAGAAAACACACTTTTCTCAAGGCTTGAGGGGGTTAGCACAATATATTATTCCATAGTAATTCCAATCACCCAAACTTGAACACCCTTCTAAAGAAGAAACAACTTGTCTATCCACATAAGTGTGAAAAGAAACAAGAGACAAGAGTTGTTTATGAAGTGGAGTCCATAGACTCTTCTTGGAATAACAAATAGGCTTGCAAACCAAAATAGGAAGGCCACGCATTCCATGCACATTCAATCCATTCCAAAAGACATAAAAACCATCTAAGTAGAACTTTAAATCAAATATCTTCATATCATTGTCTACTCTAGGGTAAATATCATCATGATTCCAAGGAAAGCTAGAAATAGGAGGGAATAGGTACATACTTTTGAAGCAAGGACTTGAGCTTGCTCTCTTGCCTTTTAAACTTGCACCATGGGAATTCTTCTCCTTAGGACTCAACTTGGAAGTTGGAACAATGCTAGTGCCGAATGTGGTGAATAACAAGTTCTTGGTTTTGACACCAAGTTCTTCTTTTTGAACCCAAAACATCTCACCTTCACCATTTGGGTCCTTCCTCATCATAAGGTTAAAGTTCAAGACTTCTCCTTCTTTGGGCCAAACATCTTCATTAGGAAATTTCATCATCAACCCACAAGGTATAAAGATATTTCCTTCTTCCTCTACAAATTCAGCTTCACCATCATTGTCATAATCCTCTTGAGGGATTTCCTTACTACTATCATTTAGGGTGATTGTACCCCCAACAAAGTTAGGATCACCCTCTACCAACATAATGTTCCTTCGATTGGGGCATTCACTAGCCTTATAACCCCAACCTTGACATTTAAAGAAAATAATACCTTTAGGATTGAGAGTAGAAAAGGGATTACCTTTAAGCCGTGGTGGATACCTTTGGTTTGATCTATCAATGGGCTTTTTCTATAAGGACTTGTAGGAGTCCTTGTTCTTGTTCCATTCGAAGGTCCTCTTGGCATGATTATTCCTTTCAATCTCAATGGCCACTTCAACAAGATCCTCTATTAGGTTAAACTTATGGACAACGACTAGAGAAACAACTTCATAATCTAAACCACCTTTGAACCGAGCTATGCAATGGTTTGGAGGTTCAATAATATGAAGACAAAGAATCAGGTTTTGAAACTCCTCATAGTATTCTTTCATACTTCTATCTCCTTGCCTCAAATTGTAGAGCCTTGTTAGTTGCTTTTGCTTGAACCTTTTCGTGACATATCTTTTTCTCATTAGTTCTTTCAATTCATCCCAATCCGGAAGGTCAAGATTGCCATTTTTTGCTCTTTGTAATCTTTTTTTCTCCCACCAAGTAGATGCATATCCTTCAAGTTGAGCAATAGCAAGTGCGGCTTTCATGTCGGGACTTAACTCATTGAGTTAGAAAATCCGATTGAATTGTAGTTCCTAATCAAGGTAGATAGATGGATCACTAGTTCCTTTAAAGGTAGGAAGAGTGATCTTGATTGAGTTGAGACCCGTGTCTCTACCCAAATTTCCTTTTTGGTCTACTTGATAACCTTCTTGAACATGAGGACATTTTCCCAAGTTGCCTTTACCAACAGGATCGGACCAAACCTTCCCCCTTGGCCCCTATGCCCTCCTCCTTGAGATCCTAATTAATTTCTCATAAATTCCACAAAGAGCGCCACTTCATCTAACTCCTCACCTCCATAAGGACCCTCACCATCCATATCATCAATTTGGATCAGTCAGTGTCGGTTAAGTGGGGCTCTCGGCATTTCTTGGTTTTGTGGAATTTCTTAGTGGATTTGATTTCTGTTTTTTGGTTACGTAGGGGCTTGGTGATGACCCGATTTCCAATTTATGAAGGCACTTACGACATCCCACCAGTAGGTAAGTCGATACCAAAACCCAGAGCTAATGCAATGCGTTACCTTGGTGAGAACGTCCAACATGGACCCTATATAAGGATACAATATATAAAAAACAACATATCATAAATAAGGACAACTGATATTCAAACACAAATCCCATGACCTGATAGTATTAATACAAGAGCTTCTAAATTTGACAATAGGAATTTATAATCTCTCAGTCTAAACTGTCTTAGATAGTATCATACATTGTCACAAAAGCAAAAAACAAATAAAGATAGAGAAGAAAGAGGGTAACTCGAACTCCAAGAGCTCACCCTATCTCCAAATAGTCAACACAACATGAACTAGCTCAACGAGACAACTAGAAACTGGGTCTGCACCAAAAAGGTACAAAAGTGTGGTATGAGTATCAAAACACGGGTACTCAGTAGGCTTCATCGGCCGACTGAGCTAAATTGTAATATAAAGATGATATAAAGTAAGACAATAACTTATAGTCTATGTATAGGATTGAACCTAAATCTCCACTAATATCACTGTAATATCTATACGACTAAGGCAATAGCACGACATACTATATCAATATACTCCATAATCTCTATACCAACTGAGAATCATTCTGGAAGCGTAATGTCACATGTACAATAACAAGAATTTGTCTACGATAATCATCAACAACCATCTTTAGAACACAAAATACAAGAACATACCATGACGTCACATACGGCAGGGAAGTACATAAAAAAGAACATAACAAAGAACTCATCACGGTGTCCTATACAACGGGAGAGTACACCAAGGAATAAAATACAAGAACTCATCATGGCATCCTATACCACCATAGAGTACACCAAAGGTTCAACCAATAATACATCAAAGTAAAACTACTCAACCGGAGCCACGGGTAGCACAACCCGCTATGTCTTATACTAAGGTCCACAATCATTATCCATACCGCAATTTAATCACAACAAAACCAATCTTGTTATAGCATAATCATATAATTACTTATCCTCCAATTTTCCACTAAACTCTATGTGAGGTCTAAACTAGTTAACATTTATTCCATAAGCCACTAGGTTGCAATTAGTTTAGTTACTAGCTATCAAATAAAGAAAAGCTACCAGTTACCACTACTATCAATTATTCGCCTATCATAAGGCCATTTTCTAATTAGCACTCTCATTATAGAAGTCATCAACTGAGCAACCACAAAATTACATATTAGAAGTCAACCTAGTTATTCATCATGCAATATTAAGCCTATTATCATTAGGCATATTATAACCTTAAGGACTAGTTCCCTTATTTTAAGTAAGTAAGGTCCACTAACTAGTTCACTAGAATCCTAGCATTCAAGTCGTAGTCATTTATTAGAAATAACTAGTTATCGCATAAACCACTTAACTAGGCAAAATTCCATAACATAACCATTATTCCAAGTCAAATAGATTTGCTAGGTATGCCTTTGGTTCTACATAAGGTTTCATATACCAATTAGCCTTAACCCATTAATAGGCATAAGTTACTTCTAGTACCAATTAGGGTCTACAAGGGTCACACATCTCATTTAGTGAATAAGGACAAGGAATTAATAACCATACCAATGGAGACATCATGTCCCACATACATAAGTGGTTTGTCCCCACACGGCCCAACCTCACAAGTATCAATGTATTTATGTAAATTTTCCCCACACGGCATCATAATGTCTTTACCTAGTCCAAATTCATCGGGTATCAACATAACATCAACATATCCCCCGGATTCATCGGGTATCAATCATGATATCAATATACCCTCTGAATTCATCGGGTATTAATATAATATCAAAATATCCTTCGGACATCAACATATCCTCCGGATTCACTAGGTATCAACATAACATCAACATATCCTCCGAATTCATCGGGTATCAACATAACATCAACATATCTTATGGATTCATCGGGTATCAATCATAACATCAATATATCCTTCAAATTCACCGAGTATCAACATCATAACATCAACATATCCTCTGGAATCACTGGGAATTATCATACATCATTACCTCTTTTGGATTCACTGGGTATTATCATCACATCAACATATCGTCTGGATTCACCAGGAATCATCATGCTATTTCATATTTACCAAGGCAACAAAATACATACAAGTGTATAGCCAAATCAATAACCAAATACAAGATCTCAATAATAGAGTAATAAGGATGTAAGAACATGGATCATCGTACTTTGCTACTAAGCATTACCACATAACTTGAGCATAAACATAAGCATGTGTCTTCATATGATATATATAATCATCACTTTTCCAAGGTTATCCATATCACGACCTCTAGATAATCCATTAAGTACACATATTAACCAACCATTATCCACATGTATAACCCAACAACAGAGGTTTAACCATTAATAATCTCAACTACGTAATTTAGACATTCATCTAGTATCTAGGTCTCTAAGGGATTTCATAGTTCAACATTAAGGTAGGTCAAGTCTCACTCCTAAATTCAAAGAATGCCAAAGTCCACTATCACAAGTATAGCATCTACCCGGATAAGGATAACTTATCTAAATCATATCATAAAGGCTAATCAATCCTTACTAAGCCTATCAGGGAAATCTTATTCAAGTATTCCTCTTAAGTCAACCCAACACCAAGGTCATTTCCTAACTAAACACTAGCAAGGTCAACATACCCCTGAGGTTAGAGAGCAACTTTATTCTAATCAATTAGAGCATCTAGAGTATTATCATACTATTCATTAGACTATTAGTAGACTATCCAAGGTTATAATCTATAAGAACCAACTAATCCCAATTATCACCATTCAACAATTTATCATCTAAAACTCGCCTAATATCATAAGATATCAGCAATTATACTATAATCAAGCTTAATCAAACTACAAGTAAGCGTAACCTGCCTTGAGTCCAAGAAACTCATGAGCCAACAAGCTTTTTTTCCTTTTTGTTGAAGCCTCCTTTTCTATGTGTAAAGCTATAAACAATACAATCTAAGAATTATAACAAGAATGACAATACCCATTATGGCACCATAGTGCCATGGGTTCAAAAGGACACCAAACCCCCAAATGGGTTTCACCTTTGGAAATGAGTTTCCAAGACCAACCCATTGTTCAAATACCTTTAGGGAGTTATAACTCTCAAGAAATATGAGTCAATCAATCAAATTTGGGGCTATACTTGAGCCTCAATGATTTAGGAGTTTTGAGTCAAGAAATCAAGAAATCAATACCAAACTAGATGAGATTTTACCTTAGAGTGTAGCAAGATTCAATTTCACAAGTTGTTTAAGCTCCAAATCAACCCACAAGACTTACTTAGAAGATTTTACACTCCATTAGGGTTTGTAGGTTAAGAGGAGGCACAAAATGGACAAAATTTTAGAGAAAACAACTTCAAAGAGGCTTCCCCATCCCTCAAGTCTTGCGGTCATGCCACCCGCCTAGCCACAGTAGCATCTTAGCTATCGCAGTTATGGAGACTCGGTTAATACAAGGTAGGGCTGAAGTATAGAACTTGGTTTCGAGCTTAGGCCAATGCCTCGAGATGTATTCGGAGTCCGTTTTGAACAAACAAGATAAGTAACACCATAGTTTTTGACGTTTTGGATGCATTGGCGAAGTTGGATTTCATATACAAGGCTATTTTACAAAGGTTTTTGCTTAGTGGTCAATTAGGACCAATGAAGATTTCAATTTGACTAAGTGTTCAAGGAAGTAAACGAACTTCCAGGAAACCAATCTATCGATTTTGGCAAGTCATTAATGACTTGGGGAGGCTATGGAGAAGCTCTATTGGCAAAAATAAGCAAGAACGTGGAAAATGACCTGAAGGGTGATTACAACATCCACTACTAAGGAACTTTCATCCCCGAAAGTTAAGCAACTATCTGAAGTCTCAAACAGGTATGGATACTAGGCCCACATCTCACTCTCGACCTCCCAAGTAACCTTCTTTACTGGGCGATGCCTTCACTGAACCTTGACTACTAGAATCTCCCTAGTATGCAGTCATCTCACATCACTAGCCAAAACAAACACGAGTTCACCCACAAATGTCAACTAATTATCCAACTAGACCGAGTCCCACCTAAGCACATAAGAAGGATCAGGAAAATACTTTAGCAACATAGAAATGTGGAAAACTAGATGAATAACGGTGAAGTCTGGAGGTTAATCCAACTAATGGGACACCTCACCAAATACTCAGAGAATCTCAAAAGGACCAATATAGCGAGGGCTAAGCTTACCCTTCCTCCCAAATCTCACCACTCCTCTTATTGGTGAAACACAAAGGAACACACGGTCACCAACTTCGAATCTCAAGGCATGGAGTCTACGGTCCGCATAGGCCTTCTACCTACTCTGGGTCGCTCTCAGCCTGTCCTGAATCAGAATGACCCTATCCAACGAGTCTTGAAGCAAAGATGTAATATATGGTTTAACCTCGGAAGTCTCAAATAATCCACTAGGGGAATGACACCACCTACAATATAAATCCTCATAAGGTGCAATCTCAATACTCGAATGATAACTATTATTGTAGGCGAAATCTATTAATGCTAAGTGTTGATCCCACTAATCTCCAAAGTCCATAACACAAGCTCGGAGGTTATTCTTAATCACTTAAATAGTCCACTCAAACTGACAATCCATCTGCGGATAAAAGGCTATACTCAAATCCATTTGAGTACCTAATTCTCCTGAAATGCTCTCCAAAACCTTAAAGTAAACACAAAACCACGATCTGATATGATAGACACAGGTACCCCATGCAAATAAACTATCTCTCAAACATAAAGCTGGGCTAATATATCAGCATTGAAGGTCATCTAAATAGGAATAAAATAAGACGACTTGGTCAAACTATCCACAATAACCCAAATACCATCGTGACCATGGGAAGTACAAGGAAAGTCACTAATGAAATCCATGGTAATCCTTTCCATTTCTATTCGAGAATGGGCAATCTCTGAGTCAATTCACTTGGACACTGATGCTCGATCTTAACCTTCTGACAACATAGGCAACAAGCTACAAAGTCTACCATATCCTTCTTCATACTGTCCCCCTAGTACAACTATCTCAAATTTTTATACATCTTGGTTGTATCGGGATGAATAGAAAATCTAGTACAATGAGCCTCATGCAGAATTGACTGAATTAAGTCATCAAGTTGGGTACACAAACATTACCTTGAAATCTCAAGATACCCTATGAATCCACGGTATGTCTCCCAGAATCACCACTTACTACTCGATTATGGAGAAGGCACAACTTACTCTCCTTGAACTGACGATCATGAATCTGCTCAATCAGGGAGGACCACTCCTCTATACAAGCCAAAATCTTTGCAGGATTCAAAATATTGAGACAAACCTTCAAATTGGCTAACGACTGGATGTACCATCACAAGGGTCTCTAAGAAACTAAAATACCAGCCAAAGTGCCTATACTCACTGCCTTTCAAATCAAGGAATCCTTCACAACATTAGCCTTACTCGGATGATATAAGATAGACATATTGTAGTTCTTTAGTAACTCTATCCACCTACACTGGTGGCCATTAGCTCCCACTGGGTCATAAGATGCTGAAGACTATGATGATCGGTGAAAATCTCACAACACACACTATACAAATAATGCCTTCAAATCTTGAGCACCAAGACTACTATTGCCAACTCCAAATCATGAGTGGGGTTATTATACTCATAAACCATAAGTTGTCTAGAAGCATAGGAAATGATACAACCTCGATGCATTAAAAACCAACTAATACCAACACCAGAAGTATCACAAAACATACTAAATCCGTTGCCCTCAATTGGAAGAGCTAATACCGGGGCTAAAGCGAGAAATCCTCAAATGCTGTGCATGCTGCTCACTACTCCTTGAATACATAAGGATATCATTAATGAACACAATAATAAAGAAGTCTAGATAAGGTTTGAACACACCATTCATCAAGTCCATAAATTCGTCTGGGGCATTAGTCAACCCAAAAGACATCACCAAAAACTCATAGTGACCATAATGGGTCTTAAAGGCTATTTTTGGGATGTACTCAGCCCAAATTCTCAATTGATGCTAGAAAAACCTCAAATCTATCTTAGAGAATATATCTGCACCCTGAAGGTGATCAAATAAATCATCTATGTGAGGCATAGGATAATGGTTCTTCACAGTCACCTTATTAAGTTGTCTATAGTTAATACACATCTGTATCAAAACATCTTTCTTTTTTACAAAAAAAATATGGGCTCCCCATGGAGACACACTCAGTTTAATAAACCCCTTGCCAAGAAGATTGTGAAGCTGAGATTTTAGCTCCTTAAACTTTGCAGGATCCGTACGATAAGGTTCCATAAAAATAGGTCGAGTAACAAGCTTAAGGTCAATAGTAAATTCAATATCACAATTAGGAGGGATACTTAGTAGATCGTCAAGAAACACATTAGGAAACTTACACACAATAGGAACAGAGCCAAGAGTCAGACTCTCTACATGGGTATCACATACATAGGCGAGATAAGACTTGCAACCCCTCAACATAAGCCATCTAGCATAAACATAAGAAATAATCCCCATTGACTCGTGGCTAATTGCTCCCTGCCACACTATTGAGGGGTACACCATGTATGGAAAAGGTAATGATCTTAGCAAAATAATCCATGACCGTGTGATAGTGGGATAACTAGTCCATCCCCAGAATCACATCAAATTCCAACATATTCAGAATAATATGATCAACCTAAGTATAAACATCACTAACTGTCATGACATATAATCTGAATACCCAATCCACTACTAAAAAATCACCTATAGGAGTAGATACACCCAATGGCATAGATAATAAGTCACTGGACAACTCTAACCATGGTGCATAATAAGCAGATATATAAGAATAAGCGGAACCAGGATCAAATAAAAAAAGAGTCAACTTGAGGCATACCAAAATCACAACTGTTACTACTGTATCAGAAGTCTCAACCTTAGGCCTAGCAGGTATTAGAAACAACTGATCACGCCCGCCACCTGGCTGGGCACCTGAACAACCACCTGCCCTACCTTTCCTAGTACTTCCTTGTGCATCTTCGTAACCACCTATACAATGTTGCATACCATCCCTACATAAGGGATGAACTAGCCTAATTGGAGTAACTCTCTAGGCTGAAACAACTATTGCCTCTCGACTAGGGAACTCTCTAGTTAAATGACTAGAAAATCAACAAGTAAAACAAGACTCATGATATGAACTAGAATTCACAAACATGGCTGATTCGGTATAGCTACTACACCTAGTGTGGCCTACAGATGAACCCTATACAGACTGATCACCGCCCCTACTAGAGCGCCCACTGAAAATAAACTAATCCCCATTAGCTTCCAAAAAAGCTTCCTTTACTAGTCAACTAATTTGACCCTGAGCCTGAAATGATGGATACGGAGGATGTCCAACATAAGGAATACCACCTCTGAATCGGGAACTACTATGGCTCCTACCAAATTTTCCTTGATACTTGGGCCTCTTTAATTACCCTCACATTGTATGTCCCCTATCACTCTAGTATGATCATAAACCTAAACAAAGGTCCTACCAAAAACAACCAAACACTGAGTATCCATCCAAATAGGAAGTATCAATCCTCTCACAAAGCAATAAAATCTCTCATAATCAGTTTCCAATATAGAAGTTGCATCCTTGGCCAACTTATATAAATGAACCTCATACTGAACAACTATCATAAAACCTTGTTCTAACCTAGAGAAGTAATCTATCAAATAATCTCTAAGGCCACCTGACATAAACTTCTCCAATAACATCTTGGAGAATTGAGTCCAAGAGAGAGGGGAAATCCAATTGGTTTAGAACTCATAAAACTCTTCCACTAGTGTCTAGTAGACAAGTATAACTGAAATATGGTGTAGTCCACACCACGAGTCTTAACAAGGCTTAACCCATGAAGCCTATGCTCACAAGCAGCCATAAACTCAATTGCATACTCTTCAGGAGTGCCAACAATCTATGTGGAGCCAATCTTAAGAACCTACCTAACATCTTCTGCTTCTTAGCAGACATAGCAGGCCAGTTCATAACTAGCTGAAAAACTATCAGCTGAATAACAACCGGAATAGAAAGAACCTCAACTCCAGGAGCTGCAGCTGTATGCTCTACTCCTAATCCAAAAGACTATAAACTATCAACAATACCCAACAACTAAACTAAATCATCCCTAAGCAAAGAAGAAGGGATAAATCCTAGTGTATCCTGGGCTGGTCCTTGGCCCACCGCTGGCTGAGGCGAAGGAGTCTTTGGCTTGAGTGTAGGAATATGATCCTAGGAAGGTATACCCTAATCCCTAACTAGGGATAAATCATGAGTTTGGGTCTTAGGACCCTGCTCATGTATTACTAAAGCACATGTCCTAAGCATCTGTGAAAGAGTAAAGCCAATAGAATATCCTAAAAAGCAACTCAAACTCTTAGCATGATATGAGTGAAATAAGTGAAGGACTCCTAAGAATATCTCAAAGCCTCCCGAATATAGAAAATAGACATCATAGTTCCAATCCACAGGATTTTATTAGACACTTGCTCTTCTACTAATAATATCAGTGAAACCTTGGATCTGATACCAATTTATCACAACTTAATTTTTGAGTCATGATGACACCTACCACATGCCACCGGTAGGTAAGCTGATACCGTAATACAAATCTAATGCAATGGGTTACCTTAGTAAGAACGTCCAACATGGACCCTATATAAAGATACAATATATAACTAACAACGTTTCACAACTAAGGACAACCGATATTCAAACAAAAATCCCATAACTTTATAGTATTAATACAAGAGCTTCTAAACTTGGCAATAGGAATTTATAATCTTAATGGCTAAACTATCTTAGTCTCATACATTTGTCTCGAAAGAAAAAGACATATAAAGATATAGGGGAAAGAGGGAAACTCAAACTCTAAAAGCTCACCGTGACTCCAAATTGTCAACACAGTATAAACTAGCTCAACGACGGTAAATAGAACTTAGGTCTGCACCAAAAAGGTAAAAACGTGTAGTATTGTAAGATCCCAGAAAATCCTAAGCTTAATTTAGTCCTTTAGGCTTGTCAAGGGGTCCCAGACTTAGATTATTTTAGCTAAGTACTCATACTTAGTGTCATTTTAATCTAAAAAGGTTGGAAATCTAATTTTACGACCATTACATCCATTAAATATTGATGTTTAGGTTGATTAATGATCAAGAATATCTGTAGGTGTTTCCTAATAAGTTTCAGATTTTTTGGACTTCATTTGAAGTTCCTTTGAAATCCCAAAATAGTGAATCAATGCGATCTTAGCACACCGCATCGACTATCACAGTGATTATTATTTTCCCTAGCTACCAGCATCCAATTTTAGTGAATCAATGCGAACATGGTGCGACGCATTAGCTATCGCGTCGGCCTACTCGTCTTCAACAAATGTATATGCAGTGTTCATCCAGGGGTTCTTTCCACCCTTGGAGTCCAAGAATCTTTTTTGAACTTCAAGTAATTGACTTTATGATTTCTTTGGTTAGAATTAATGTGTATCCATGATTGCTATTTAGATTAAGTTCGTAATTCATGATTATATATATATATCATGTAAAATTGATCATTGTGTGTGTAGATCCATGTGAATCCATGATAAACCCTTGACTTGTGAAATTAGAGATGAATTATGATGCTCACTTGTTGTTTAATACTATACGCATATACTATGCTCACTAGGTGCATGATAAATTGTCCATGTGAACTATTAAGAGAATGAAATCATGTCAAGTTAGCTTATGTGCAAGTTATATCATGCAATTGTTTATCAAAATTCCACAATTAATGAATGATGATCGAGTTTATAGTTTACATATTTCATGTTATGCCATGTCTCTTTATTTATGCTATCAAGTCCTGGGGGTACTTGTACCCAAAAAATTAGCTGATTACCTAGAGCCATGGTCAGTCATAGAACAGTATCAGTCCCGACACAATTAGTAGTACTATCAGTCAATTACAGAACTCAGGAAAACTCAATACAATCCATATTAGTCTAGTCTAATTCAATATCTAGTTCAGACCTTAGTAAACTTAGTCAACTAATAGAATTTAGTAGTATTCCATCAGTCAATTAAACTTAGTAGACTCAGTTCAGTTCAGCTATGTCGTAATCTCAGTAATCATTCAGTCCAAACTTGTACAAACTAGAAATCAGTTTAGTTTCTATTCAGTTAGGAGTAGGATTCAGCATCGAGTTAACTCAGGGATGGGGGTATTCCTGTTAGTAGTGGGTTTGACCCTTAGTAGCAATCCCTGTATTACAAAACTATGTAACCAGTGTATGTTGAGGCATCTTCTTGTCCAATATTATGAGGGTTGATGCTTCTAATCCGAATTATCCTACCAGTGAGGATTGATGGAAGAGCTTCCTGTTAGAGAGGGTTAGCTCACAGTTTATCCATATCCATGGCACGGTATTGACACCCTTCCAACTAAGGTTACAGGTTGGACCGCAAATCAGTTAGAGAAGGGGCATGTTTCTTAGATAATTATCTCCCATAATCTCAGTTCCAGTCTCAGTCTCAGAATAGAACTCAGTTCAATTCTATAGATCTAGGACTATCAGATGTAGCAACTCAGCTTAGTACAAAACTCTGTATGGTTCCATAGTATTCAGAATTATTAGATACAGTCATTTAGGTAATCAGTAATACAATATTCGCAAACTTAGATATCGATTATCAATATTTCAATTTAGTACTCAGTTTTAGCACGATCTCAGTTACAGTACATATATTCATGCATGTACTCTTACTCGGTCATACACATATTATTTAGTTATTATTGTGCATGCAGACCAACCCATACATATCAGCCTACCTCACTGAGCATACTAGTATATTCAAAGTACAGACGCATGCTTTTCTTTACGCTATGATGTCTTATATCATAGGTTCAGATGCATGGGCTCCATAACACCTTTAGTAGTTCAGATTCTTAGCTTTCAGAGTAGTGGTGAGTCCTCATAGTTCGAGGACATGCTTATTATTTGTAGTACTTCAATTTTATTTTAGTAGATAGAGTTAGTTGGGGGCTTGTCCCATCAACTCCACTGTTTAGACAGTTAGAGGCTTTTTCAGACTAGAGTATTTTCAGATAGTTGTT